>NC_059336.1:28092500-28179065 GCF_018350155.1 Leopardus geoffroyi
CCTTCCCCTCTCGAATCCTAGCAGGAGGGAGAGAGCCCCAGATGTAGCCTCCTGCCTCAGATCTTTGGGTCCTAGGGCAAGTCCCTCCCTGTTTCTGAGCCTCGGTTTCTCCATCTGTCAAAACCCATTGTGTGGAAGGGTCCAGTATGAATTTACACATCCATCCATCTGACAGGCATTTCTTAAATACCTATGAGGTACCACACCCTTTCCTAGACTCCAGGAACATAGGGGTAAAACAGGAAACAAAAAACCCCATCTCATTTGCTTTTGTTCGACTTATTAAAGTTAAAAGACAAATCACAGAGGGGCGCCTGGGTGGCTCAGTCCCTTAAGCCTCTGACTTCGGCTCAGCCCATGATCTCAAGGTTCTTGAGTTCGAGCCCCGCGTCAGCTCGGTGCTGACTGCTCAGAGCCTGGAGCCTGCTTCGGAGTCTGTGGCTCCCTCTCTCTCTGCTCCTCCCCTACTCATGCTCTGTCTCTCCCTCTCCTTCAAAAATAAATAAAAACATTAAAAAAAAAAAAAAGGGAGACAAATCACAGACCTGTGGAAACATTTTAGAACGATGCACAGAATGATTCTAGATTGGAAGGTAGATTTCCCAGGCTCTCTGTCTTACTCCTCCCCGCTCCCAGTGTTACGTACAGTGCTGGGTACGCCGGGCGCTCTGTAAAGGTTTGTTGAATGAATGAAGGAACGGGACTTGCTGCTCCCAAGCTTGTGACAAAGGGTGGAAACCGTCTGAGTCCTCCCCTCCCCTGCCGCTGTGTTCTAAAGAGAGCTGCCTCGTGGGTATGCGACTGGGACCTGACACCCCCTCCAGGGCTTAGTGAGAGGGGGGACAGGTATCTTGGCATCTCCTCCCCCCCCACCCTCTCTGCCGCCACCGCCTCCCCAACCTCTTTCTGAAGAGAATCCAAGAAGGGTTGTCCCGCACTTCCCCACCTCCCTCGACCCAGCTGGGGTGGCAAGGGAACCACTCACAGTTTGGAGGGCGCCTGAGGATCGTGGAAATGGCGTTTCATCCCCTGATGGAACACACACTTACGGACCATCCTCATTTCTACCGGGAAGGAGGGGAGTGCCGAAGGGGCCAGCGCAGGCCCGGGGAAGACCGCACTGCCACCGTTGGGCCAGTTGTCTGCCTAAGCGACTGACGGAGGCAGGTGAGCTTGATCCAAGCTCTGGATTCCCAACCCAAAGAGCCAAGAGGCTGTGGGGGCGCCACGGGGTGGTGAGGGAGGTAGGAAAATCAGGAGAACAAGAGCCCATGCTCCTCCCCCCGATAAATCACACCCTGCCACAGTTATGACATCTGTCCCGTGGCGGGGGCATGAAGCGGGGCATAGGAACATTCAGACCTGACCCCCTGCCCCTCTGCTCGCTGGTGATGAGGCCCCAAGTTTGCTCAGTGCTGAGCGTTATGAGGCTACATCAGCACCAGAGACCGAAGAGACCGTAGAGACCACTGTCCCTGTCCCTACCCCCTGTATTCTGCCCCCCAACATGCAGAGGGGGAGGGAGGGAGAGGGCACGGCACATCTCCCCACAGGGCAGGTCAATGGACTCAGGAGCCAAGTCAGGGAGGGGGAAGAAGAAAATTAGACCTATGTTTTTAAAATGTAGCACCGGGCTGGGTTTTTTAATACCAGAAAGCTTTGAGATCTGCCCAGATAATTCGGGACTGGGTTTTAGAGATACAACAGAGAACTAGAGAGAGAGAAAGCACATGCCATATTTGCAACCCTCTGTCACATGTTCAGTCTGATCATTAAGCCACTTACACACAGAGGAGGCCAAGGATCATCATTCTTAATATACAAAGAACTCCTAGAAATCGATAAGAAAAACAGGAACAACTAAAGTGGGCAAACAGGCAAAGATATTACCAGTAACTCAAAGGAGAAAGACAAATGAGCCAGAAACCGCATGGAGAGCTACCTTACCTCACTAATACTTAAAAAAATTTTTTTTAATGTTTTTATTTATTTATTTATTTATTTTATTTTTTTTTTTTTAATTTTTTTTTCAACGTTTATTTATTTTTGGGACAGAGAGAGACAGAGCATGAACGGGGGAGGGGCAGAGAGAGAGGGAGACACAGAATTGGAAACAGGCTCCAGGTTCTGAGCCATCAGCCCAGCGCCTGACGCGGGGCTCGAACTCACGGACCGCGAGATCGTGACCTGGCTGAAGTCGGACGCTTAACCGACTGCGCCACCCAGGCGCCCCTGTTTTTATTTATTTTTGAAGGAGAGGGAGAGACAGAGCATGAGTGGGGGAGGAGCAGAGAGAGAGAGGGAGACGCAGAATCCAAGGTAGGCTCCAGGCTCTGAGCTGTCGGCACAGAGCCCGACGCAGGGCTCGAACCCACAAACCGTGAGATCGTGACCTGAGCCGAAGCCGGACGCTCAACCGACTGAGCCACCCAGGGGCCCCAACTACTTTTCAAAATGAAGATTAAAACAAGAAGGAAATATTATTTGTGACCTACAGGATACGGAAACTGTATAAGATTGAAGTCACCCACACCTCTCTTTCGAGGAGGGGGTTTGGGCACGGTCTATTAAAGTTTCAAGGGTGTAGCATGAGAGCAGTAACCTCATTGTACAGATCGCACCCTGAGGCCCGGAGAGAGGCAGGCACCTTCAGAGTCACCTGCTTGGTCACCAGAGGGCAGGGCTGGAATCCTGATTACGGGACAGGTACCTTTGGCTAGTCGGCCACAGAGCCTCTGGCCACCTGGTCCACTCCGTCTGGCCTTGTATATGGTCTGGTCCTCGGCACCTGACCTGGGAGGCTAGGCCCAGGCTACTCACTGCTGCCCCGGGGGCTGAGGATGGCTGGGGCCTTGCTGGTGTAGGTGACACTCCTTCCCCAGGGTATACGAGGCTCCGGGCTGAATCCTAGCTTTGCCACCTTGGCCAGGGAAGGGGTCCTTTGACCCTCGGGGCCTCAGTGTCTCATCTGCAATACAGAATGATGCTCTCCAAGGGTTGCCTGGAGGGTAAAGGCAGGTGATAGCCTGCAAAGCACCTGGCTGAGAGCCCGCCTACATGCCCAGCACTCATTAAATGGGAGCCAAACATATCCTTACGCTCTGTCCTGGGTTTAGCTGACAATCCCGGGCACAGTGAAAAAGAGGTCTTTGGAGCCCCAGCCTGGGTTCCAATCCAGGCTCTATGAGGGCTGTGCGAATCTGGGTAACCGACTTCCCCCATCTGGGTCCTATTTTCCTCTTCTGTAAAATGGGTACCCATCTCCTAAGGATGTGAGTGGTGCACACAAAGCACCCGGCACGCAGTAGGTGCTCAATAAACCGTACGATGCCAGGGGGGAGGAACTGAACGGAAGAGGGCAAACCGGCCCAGCACGTGGTGGGGGGTGGCAGAATGTCCCCAGAAATGGGGCCATCGACGGCCTCGGCTCTGACTCTCTCGTGGCCCCGAGGCACTGTCTCCACTAAACTGCAACCCAGGCGGTCTGAGGAACCTGGGCTTGCACAGGCCTGAAAATCTGACATCCCCAGTCAGTGGGCCTCAGTCTGCTCATCTGCAAAATGGGAACCATACTCCTTCTTGCCCAGTTAAAACCAGAACTAAGGTCTGGAACCAGGAAGGGCAGCGGAGCCAGGGGACGGCGGTCACTGTGAGCTCTGGCAGGCCCTTGAAGGGACCGGGACTACCAAGCGGGCAGAAGCCGGCTCATGGTGGCTGAATCTCTGCAGCAGGCAGGGACCCGTGCCACCCTGGTCCTTGTGGCAGATCACTTCAAGGCCACTATGGCTCTACAAGCTGGGGCTACACGTTCCCCATTTTCATGGAGGAGAACGCTGAGGCTCAGAGAGATGAAGTGTTGCCCCACGAACTCACGGCAAGGATGCAACCCAGAGTCTCAGCCCCTAACTGCTGGGGGCATGCTTCCCTGGTGACTCCTGCCCCGTGGCTCTCCAAAAGCAGAGGACAGCCCTTGAAAACCATATGTCTGTCAGGGCCCAAGGTCAGCCCAAGAGGGGCCCTGAGCTGTTTGTGAGGACAGACAGGAGGAGATTTATTCCAGGCAGAAGAGAGGACCTGCCTTAAAGTCAGCTTTGCATACAAATGTCCTGAGTGTTTGTATTCTTTTTCCTCCTGTTGTTGGTGGTGGTTTTGGGTGTTGATGCTAGACAATAAGATGATCCATAAACTGTAGCCCTTTAGCCAAAACAGCCCTAAGAAAATGCCTGCCTCAGGTTGGGGCTGCTCAGCCCCGTGGGGAGGATTCTGACACCCCTCGGGATGCCCTTCAAGCCAACTTCACTGTCACCTCTCCTACTCGCACACTAAGACCCACTCTGGTGGGCCTTACACCTCCATCAGTCTGGGGCCCCCAAGGACAGGGTCTGGCTACCAGCAAGTGCCAGCTGGAATGCAGTGACCGAGGGGACATTCAGGGACGAGGGTGAACTGAGAAGCATCCCCTGCATTTGAGAATTCCAATAGTGTGCTGGGGAGGGGCCGAGGCCCGCATGTTGTCATGGAAGGCATGGGTCACGGAAGGGTGGCCCGCTTGAGGGATGGAGAGCCGAGGGCTCACACCCTTCTAATGAGACTTTCTTATAAGGACATTTTCTTTTCTTTTCTTTTCTTTTCTTTTCTTTTCTTTTCTTTTCTTTTCTTTTCTCCTCCTCTTCTCTTCTCTTCTCTTCTTTTCTTTTCTTTTCTTTTCTCTCTTTCTCTTTCTCTCTCTCTCTTTCTTTTTTTTTTAGATTTTCTTTTTAAATAACCTATGCCCAACGTGGGGCTCGAACTCACAACCCCGAGATCAAGAATCGCACATTGAGCCAGCCAGGTGCCCCTTATAAGGACATTTTCTAAGATTAAAAAGCCCAGACCAGAAGGCAGAAGACAACCCCCTTCCCCAAAAAGCTCGTGGGCTTTGACCACATGAACAGTATCATGGATAATGATTTCTAAACTCCAAAGGACATACAAAGTTAGCAGATGGGTGTCGGACTGATGAAAGATATTTTCAATGTCAAAACCAACATGGGGTCAATATACAGGTAACACCGTGAGTCCTACAAACTGATGAAAAATATTCAGGAAACGCAATAAAAAAGCGGACCAAATAAAAATAAAATAAAAATTGGGGCGCCTGGGTGGCTCAGTCGGTTAAGCGTCCGACTTCAGCTCAGGTCACGATCTCACAGTCCGTGAATTTGAACCCCGCGTCAGGCTCTGGGCTGATGGCTCAGAGCCTGGAGCCTGCTTCCAATTCTGTGTATCCCTCTCTCTCTGCCTCTCTCCCGTTCATGCTCTGTTTCTCTCTGTCTCAAAAATAAACAAAAATGTTTAAAAAAATAAATAAATAAAAATAAAAATAAAACAAAAATTGAAAAACAAAACAAAATAAAATAAAAAGCCAAGAGGAATGAAATAAGAGGAAATAAGAGGAATGAAAATCAAATACAAATACTTAAAATTGACAGAAATAGAAAATAAGTCGCATTTTTAAACTAAAACAATAAGATAAAAATAACTAAGAAAAACAAAATGTAAAAGCAAAATTTAAAATGCACTTTTAACGTAAGCGTAAATACATCAAAATTCTGTTAATTAAAAGGAAACACTGCAATTAATAATGGTGAAAACTTTATTTTTTTTTTCTCTTCCCTGGAGTAATTAGTGAAAAATTTAAAAATAAAATTAAACTGTTTACGTGGGATAAAAGAGAACAAAGTTTAAAGAAGTGAAACAAATGTAAGAGTAAAATAAAAAAACCAGCAATTTGTAACAATTTAAAAAAGAAAGCAAGAAAAATAAAATGGAAAACAAGGGCAGGATTTTGCACGGCTGGTGCGGATAATGTGCTATGAATTAGGGAGCCCGATGGACTCAGATGCCTGCCAGAAGGGAGGGACGGGGGCAGGAGGAAGGAAAAGCATGTCCAAAAGACAGCATCTGACTGGGTTTTTCCAGCCTGCGTTGGGTACAGGGTAGGACGTCAGGCCCCGCGACGGCCTCATCCACAAATAGCCATCACACCATTTACACATTTATAACGTGCCAGCACCACGCACACACACGCACACATCCTTCCAGCCTCACTGCCGTCCTCTGGAGTCGGATTTCATAGAGGAGTAAACAGAGGCTCAGAGACGGTAGTCACTGTGCGACAGTCACACAGCACTTAGGACCACCATCTCCTTTGAATCTGGGCTCCTCCAAGTGACCTTCTTTTGACAAGTCAGGTCTCCTGAGGACTTTCAAACGCAGGCCGGGGCGTGTCTGACACCAGGCTGGACAGCTCTGGACTCTGGAAAGTCCACAGTTACTTGATCTGGAAAGAGCCAACCCCTCCCGGTGCATGACGGGTGTCACCATTTATTGAGCACCTACTATCTCCCAGGTGGGTTGCATGCATAATGTTAATCCTTAAGACAACCGTATGATGTAGACGCTATCAGTGTCCCCATTGTACTGATACACGACACTGAGACTGGGAGTGGAATATTTTCACCCAAGCAAGGCAGTAGCAGAGGTGGGAGCTGAGCCCATGAATGTCCAGCCCCAATCCCATCCTCCCTGCCTGGTGCTGGAAGTCTTAAGAGCACCCCCTATTTGCTAGGAATGCCCTACTTTGCAAGTTAGCCAACAGACGCGCAGAAGGGAGAGGTGAACTGCCCAAGGTCACTTAGCCAGTGAGTGGCAGAGCCCATGGCCTTCGTGACAGCCTGTTGGCCACCCGCTGCTCATCTGGGACTTGCTGGGGACAGCTGTGCCTGCCTGCCAACACCAGAGCATGCTCCTGAAGGGCAGTCGTGACCTTCCTTCTCTGCGTGTCTCAGCCCCGGCGGATGTGGGCACCGCTGTTGGACTTCAGGGAAAGTGGAGGCTTCTGGCGAAAGGGAGTGGTTTTCCCCATGCGGTCTGGGTCCCCCCGGCTTGGGAATGCCTTTCTTTTGAGCTGGTGAGACAGAACCCCCACCACGGTGGCGCACTGGAGCCTCCACCACGGATGGCAGAGTGGGGGCTCTATGAATCACACGGCATGACTCCAAGAAATCATCCCGGGGCAGGAGGGGGTGGCCCGGCCCGAAGCCGCTGTGCCCAAGACGAGTTTGTCAGCGGTGGGAACCAGACCATTCCCTGTGGGACCCGGCGGGGGCGGGGGGGGGGATCCCCGAGGTTGGGGCCGAGGGCGTGTGTCTGAATAGCACCGCCTGCTGCACGGGGCCAAGATAGGAGGTTCCGGCCCCTGGGGACCTGGAGACACATCCCAGCTTCTCCCCATCCTGGCTCTGTGCCCTTGGCAAGTCAACTGTCCTCTCTGAGCTTGGAGGGCCTCCTCTGTAGAATAATAGAATCAAACCGCCTCACAGGCTATTGTGTGGCTGAACTGGGAGAAGGCCTGGCGGGCTGGTTATGCACCCAAGCTTTGGAATTAATTGGGTTTCAATCCTGGTTTTGCCAAACTTACTTTGCCAAGCTACTGGACTGAAGCATATGAAATTGCTAATGTGGGGCCGGTTTTGACCTATAAAAATGGCAATTGCATACACTCTATGAAATGCCCCTCTCTCTTCAGTTTCCTCCTTTGCCAAATATGGACAAGAGTCCTCACAGCAAACGTGGGAGGCCGAGAAATGACTGAGCTCGGGCTCTGGGACCGGGCAGGATTTGAGCCTCGGCTGTGTGGCCTTGGGTAAGTTACTTGACCTCTCTGTGCCTCAGTTTTCTCATCTGTAGAACAGGGATCATAACGGAGCCCACCTCATGTAGGTATATTAAGAAAACTTAATGAGTTCATATACATAAAGTACTTAGAACAGTGCCTGGTCTTGTTAAATCAAATAAAATAATACAGGTAACAGCACCTGGCATTGAGTTAATGCTTGAACGTAAAACCAGATCAAAAACAGACTTTTCGAAACCTTTGATGTCAGCAGAAGTTAAGTATTTTTCTTTTTAGTTTATTTATTTATTTATTTATTTTTAAATTTTGTATTTATTTATTTATTTATTTTAATTTTTTTTTTTTTAACATTTATGCAGTTTTGAGAGACAGAGAGAAACAGAGCATGAGCAGGCAAGGGGCAGAAGGAGGGGGACACAGAATCTGAAGCAGGTTCCGGGCTCTGAGCTGTCAGCACAGAGCCTGACGCGGGGCTCGAACTCACGAACTGCGAGATCGTGACCTGAGCCGAAGTCAGACGCTCAACTGACTGAGCCACCCAGGTGCCCCTTATTTATTTATTTTGAGAGGTGGGGGGTGGGGCAGAGACAGAGAGAGAGAGAGAGAGAGAGAGAGAGAATCCCAAGCAGGCTCTGTGCGGTCCATCAACACAGAGCCCGACGCGGGCCTCGAACTCATGCACCTGAGCAGAAACCAAGCGTCAGACACTTCACCGACTTAGCCACCCAGGCGCCCTGAGAGTTAAGTATTTTTAAAGAAAAAAATACATATATATGTTTTTAGGAACCTGTATGTGTGTGGAAATATAGGTGAGAAGCGTGATCCTGGGTGTTTACTGAGCCTGGGGCCGCTCTGTGTACTGACGGCGTCCGTGGCCTGAGGTTCTAAGGGAAGGTCCGGCCTTGAAGCAGGGATGGCTCTCAGTCCTGCCCAGGTCTCGGCCGGCTCCCTCGGATGGAACAACACAGCCAAGCCACGGACCTATGTGGCACACAGGTAACTCCAGGGGCCCATATGAGGCTCCCCCGGTCCTGGGCTGGCCCCTCGTTATTAAGAAGCCTCCACCAACAGCCTTGGCGCGCTTGACTCCACTCCTCATCTGACGTTTACCCGAGACCTGGGAGAAAGGCACAGAAGACCCAGCCCAGCCAAGCCACCCAGGGAAACTGAGGCTCTCAGAGGCCCTACGCCAGGACCTTCAGGCTCCGGAACAGGCTGCCTTCCTCTGCCTCTCCACAGCCTCCCTCCCCTCCTCCCCAGTCTCGACCCCCAGCTGGGTGACCGTGGGTGACGTGCTGCCCTTCCACCCCCAGCTGGGTGACCGTGGGTGACGTGCTGCCCTGATTGAGCCTCCGTATTTGCCCAGGTATCGGTCTCAGAGGTCTCAGTCGGCCTTTTCGGCCCCAGCATGCCATCATTCTATCACCCTTCTCCAGAAGTCCAGAGAGAGAAGGCAAGCGGAATTCTCTGCCAACTGTAAAGTGCCGTGTGGACAAGAGGATGGTTACTGGCATGGGATGGGTTTTCCAGAGAAGTCTGTCGTAGCCCGGATTTGCTCCGGTGGGTCTGGAGTCTGGAAGACCCAGGCCACACATGCATATCCTCTGTGACCTTGGACAAACCCTCCCTGAAGCAGCCTTCCTCTTCTATAAGGGCAGAGGGTGCAACCACATCCACCTGGCAGGGTCAGCGAGAAAGGCCCACGCAGTATCTGGCACCCACTGGCTGCTCAGGGGTGTCTGACACAGGAGGAAATTCAGGGCCCTGACCGATCATTCCACCTTCTGAGACTAAAAGCCACAGGCCTTGGGAAGGACGCAGCCACCGGGTTCAGGGCCATACGACCTGCAAAATGTGTCAGGGGCGGTTGCTGCCCATTGAGGCGATTTGGTGTCGCATTTGTAGCTCCGCAGCCAGACTCCCTGGGTGCACCTGCTATGTGACCCCCCCCGCACCGGGCATTAGTGTCCCCATCTGTGCCGTAAGGATCCTCCTAGAACCCATCTCGGAGAGACTGATGGGGACCCCACTGGGCTCAGCTGACCCAGCAGCCTCCACACTTCCTCAACAATGGTAAACATGACAGCTGTATATCCGTTCATGCACAGCACGCAGAGTACACACGCTAGTACAAACACACACACTCTCGCACGTAACCCACATCTATGGGCACACGAGCAAGTGCACTCACCTACTCAGACACACGTTCGCGTGTACATGTAGCCTGAAATGCACTTCCCAAAATAATATTTAATTTTAACCCTCGCAACACATTCTGGTATTTTCTAAGGTTAGCGAACTATAGCCTGTGGGCCAAAGCTGGCCCTCAGCCTGTTTTTGCACGGCCTGTGAGCTAAGAATGGTTTACTACAACAACAACAACAACAAAGGACAGTAGGTGAGAGGTCAAGTGTGGCCAGCAAAGCCTAAAATATTTACTCTCCGGCCCTCTACATTCTATACCGTTCTGTTCTGGTCCCTCGCTGTACCGTTCAAAAATGCTGGCTGTACTTAATAAATGGATCTCCCTGATCCGCTCCTGACTTGTAAATCTCAGTTTGAAAACTTTGGATTAAAGCAAGCGTCCGTTTTCCCACTAGATGGAAAAATGGATGGATAAACGGTTAAGTCCCACCCGTGACAAGGCTCCTCTCGGAGACCTCCACCTTGCAAGCCATCAACAGACCCCATTTGTACTTCTGGGCACAAGCTTTGGAGCCCCCAAACCGTGGGTCCGCATCCCACATGTTGGGAGTTCCTGGGCAGGTCACTGCCCCTTTGTGAGCCTCAGTTCCTTTGTCTGGGAAATGGGTAGAACACCAGGCAGTGACACGGTGAGGGTTCCCTGTGTGTGGAGCTCCTGGCGCATGGCCGGCCCTCGCTAAGTGGCCTCAGGGCTCTCCTTTGGTGAATGGGTGGTAGCTAGGCGGTTTCCATCCCTGGAGAGGGAGGTGGATCCCCCCCAAGGGTGGGGGAGCCCGCGAGATGAAAGCAGCATCTCCTATGAGCCCAGTGTGGGCTCCAGAACTGGCTGCGGAGGGAGAGGGCATGTGAGTGGAGCCAAACTTATTGAGTACTTACTATGTGCCAAGCATCCTGATTTCCTGGCCTCAACCAACCAGCCATATTTTTATGAAGACACCCAGACCCAAAGGGGCCAAAATGACTTGTCTTAAGCAGGACTCTGCCAATACGCAGCGCCTTCCCGACCCCTCCAGGTACGGTTAGCAGCCCTCTCCCCGTCCTTTAGCAACTCGTTCCCCTTCCAGAGTCGCCCCTGACATGCATCTTTACCTGGCATCACCCGGATGCCAGCATTTAGCGGGGGGGGATGCACCTTGTTCTGGGTCCAGCCCTGGCCCAGCCCTGGAGACAAGAAACCTGGGTCCTTCCCCGTCCCTGCCACTGCCCCAGGCACCTGCTTGCCGGGTCTCAGCATCTCTGCTATGCACAGGGGATAGTGCTGTCTGCCTGGCTGTCCACGCAGGGCTCTGCAATTTACAGAGAACGAGTACGATCACCCCCCACCCCCCGATGTCAGCCCTGTCACAGTCTTTTGACAGATGAAGAAAAAGGCTCACAGCAGGGACAAGGGCAGAGGTGAGGTTCAACCCACGTGAGATGCCCTTACCCCAAGTCCAGAGAGCATCCCACCTGGCTGTAGAATGGGAGGGGGGAAGGAGGAGAATCTTTATGAGGCGCCTACTGTTTGCTTCCGGACACCTTCCCTCTGGGACTGCGGTGAATCTTTCCAACTGCCAAAGAGGTAGGTATAACTGTTCCCGTTTCACAGATGTGGAATCATAGATTGGAGAAGGCATGGTAGGGTAGGAGAGGGCTCAGGATTTGAACCCAGGGCTATCTGAATTCCAGAGCTGAATTCCCCGAATTCCCTCTGCCCCTGGCTGCCTCGGGTCTAGAAGGATCTTAAAATCACCCTGCAAACGTGGGGGAAACTCTCACCTCCACCAGGCCCCCTCCCCAGCAAGCCTTGGACATCAGGGAAGTCAGTCACAGCCTGTCTTCTCCTCATTGCCTAAATGAAGCTCCATATCGCGGTTGGGGGGGGGGGTGCAGACCAGAGCCCCCTCACACTCCCTGACTGTCCCATTGCCAGGACACCCCAGCATGTTTCCAGAGAAATGTTTCCATCTGGTTCTGATTCATTTACACTTAATTCATCAACATGTTGTTTTGTAAGAGACACTCGAGATCCAAGAACCTTTCTCAAGCCTTGCCTTTCATTCTTGCTTGTCTTAGAAACAGAAAAATTGGGTTTCATCAAAAAAAAAACCAAAACACCAGTGACGCCAGAGCTGGAGGAAGCAGGGGTGTGCGGGTGTCAGGCCCCGAGGGGGGCTGCTGCTGGGCCTTGCGGAGCAGGCCGGAGGCAGAGGCTAAGGACTCTGGCACGGAGGGGAGGCTGGGGAAGTCAGGGGAGGGACATCCCTCCACCCCGGCAGCTGCTCAAGGGCAGCCCAGGGTCTCTACACCTTGGCATCTCCAAGTTTCCCAACACAGAGCTTGTGGCACTTGTTGAATGAACAAGTGAAGGAACCGATAAATGAAGCACGACCAACACTCAGGTGCCTTCGGGACGCACTCTCCTGCTAAAGTTACAGGAAAATGTCAAAGCGGGTAAGACTCTCAGGGGTGTCCTGTGGAATCTTCCAAGCAGCTATCTGACGAAAAATGGCCTCTGCTGCATAATTAGTTTGGGATCCTGAGGCCTCATCCCACTGCTTCACCATGAATGCTCTGGTAAGTCCTGCAGTCAAGAAATCTGCTAAACTAAGCGTTTCCCAAACCTATTTGGCCAGGATTCCTATGACCCCCTTGCGTAATATGCTACAGGAAAGGTTTTCCTACCCCCCAACCCCCACCCCAGGGCCAGTGGGGAAACTGGGGCTGTAGGCAGGAGTGGGGGAGTCCACGCGCCCAAGGTCACACAGTACAAAGGGGTCCAGAGTGGGACTGAAATCCGTGGCACCCGACTGACAAGTGGAGCCACAAGCCTCTCTCTGGAGATGCTGGATGGGGCATGTTTGTGGCCCCTACGCAAGACATCAACCGCTTCCGGGAGGGGCGCCGAGAGCCCCCTTGACAAACTGGGGCAGCGTCAGGGGTTGCCATGCCCAACGTCCTCACCAAGTGACTGGTGATGGGGAAAGAGATTGGAAGTTTTCTTTTTCTTTATTCTGTGTGTGTGTGTGTGTGTTATGTCTGTCTGTCTCTCTGTCTTTTTCGGACTGTGAAACATCTCAAAGATCTCCTAAACCAGCTCCTCTTCAGATGGGGAAACTGAGGCTCTGAGAGGGAAGACCAACACAGCTCAGGCGACACCCTGTCAGATGGATCGGGATTCGAGCCTGCTTTGCTGCTTACCTGCTGTGCAACCTTGGACGAGTCAGTTTCCCTCTCTGAATCCCCATCCAGATAAAGAGCACCTCCCATAGCCAGGGACATCATGGGCAGGAAATGAAGATGTGTTGCAAATGCCCACTAGGAGCCTGTGTACTTGGCTACTCCCTTCACACACTCCCCAATTCACTCAGTCTTACCCACAGCTGCCTGGTGAGTTAGATACTTCAGATTACTATGCCTCTTTTAAAGAGGAGTCAATGAGGAGAAAGTTTTTCTTTTTCATGTCTTTGGTCTGCTTTAACACTGAGAAAAATCTTAGAGATTTTCTAAAAGAACCTCAGGTGGGTAAACCCAGGCTCGGAGAGGCAAAGTGACTTCCCCGAGGTCACTCAGCTGGTCACTGCGGAAGCTGGGATTTGGACCCGGGCAGGCTGACTCCAGAACCCATGGGATCAACCACTATACAAGGGCCATCCACACAGGACCACGAGGTCCCAAACTTCCCCCGGCTTACCCTGAAGCCCACCCACTTCTCCTCCCCCTGGGTCCCTCCATTCAGTCACACCCGAGATTGGAGCCCTTTGGGCCAGTCTCCCTGCTCCCCCCCAATCCCAATTCCCAGTTCTCCCGTAGTAGCCCGTCTGCTTCCTGCTCCGCTCCAGCAGTCACTGGGTCCAGGCAGGGCTTTTCCCCCAAGTGGATGAGAAGCCCCTAGAGGGCAGACTCTCTTTCTTACTCCCATGTAGCCTTCCTGAGACCTAACACCACAGCTGGGAAGAAAGACACTGGATCTTCCGCTCACCTGCTGTACAACTTAGCAAGGTTACCTAACCTGTCTGAGCCTTGGCTTTATAAAATGGCATGGGTGTTCTCATGAGGAGGCAGAGGGGATTCCCTTAATGAAGGACAGCCTTGGCGCCATGGCGGGCATTCCAAGGTTGGTTCGGACCGGCACCAGCTCAGGAGGAGGCTCGCCTGCTTGCCTTCCTCAGCCCCACCGGCTCTGCCGACCCCCACTCTGCAGGGACGGCCTCAAACCCACCTCCTGAGGACGTTCTGACTCCCGCAGTGAGGATGCAAGGGTCCCCTCTGTGCCCCAGGTACACTTAGAGTCTGAACCTTGGGTTATCTTCCTAGTGTTCCTAGGAGGTCAAGATGGAAAAACCTGGTTGCGGGGGAGGCTCTGGGACTTCTTCCAGGTCATCCCAGAACCAGTGGACTTGAACTCAGGTCTCAGATCTCGAATTCACAAAGCTCATGTCCTTACCAGAGGGGGAGCCCACTGAGAATCACTGCCTTCCCCGAGGTGATGCGAGAGTCAGGGTCAATGCTGGGGCTGAGTCCGCGGCATCTGGACTCCTGGCCCAGGGCTGTATGTCTTCTCCTGGCTCAGCACGGATACCAGGCATGGCTTCTAAGCCCAAAATTCTGTCCCGTAGTCCGGGTATCCTGGGCTTCCTATCTCTGCACAGAGCCACCCTCCTTCTTTTCAGCAATGTTGCCACTATGGGGAGCGGGTCAGTGAGAGAGCCCTACCAGCCCCTTCCTAACTTGGACAGCTTCCTTGGGCCAGCTGGCTCAACAGGTACCCTGGAGCCTCAGTCTCCCCATCTGTAAAGCGGGCCTGACGGCTACGCGGAGGAGTTAGTGGCCCAGGGCGCCGGGCACCATGCAGCTGTCCCAAGGGCCGTCTCCCTGTCGGCCCCGCTGTGGGCGACCTGCCACCCTGCCCGCAGCCCCTGGTACCTTGCTTCTTCCTTCGGTTCGGGGGGATCATGTTCGCGGCGTGGGCGACGAGCAGCAACAGGCAGAGTGGCGCCCGCATCTGGGCAGCCTGGTCGGGGCGGGCGCGCGGGGGGCTCCCCGGGAGGCCCGACGGCTGCTCCGGGCGCGCGGGCGCATCCACGGGGCGCGGGTTCGGTGCCGCCGCCAGGGACGCGCCGTCCGCCCAGGGGCCGGCCGCCAGGTCGAGTGAGGGCGTCGGCGGAGCGCGGACACTGCCCCGGCGGGGAGGAGCCGGCGCGCGGGGCGGCGCGTTAACCCGCTCGGGAGGCGCGCGCGGCGGGGGGCGGGGGTCGCCCGGCGGGGGTCCGGAGGTCGGCGGGTCCCGCAGCCCGCGGTCTGGCGTCGTTCCGCCCCCTGCACTGCCCCTCTCCCCAGCCCCGCCGCCGCCGCCGGCCGGGCAGACACAGGTACAGACGCGCGGCCGCCAAGTGACCCCCATCCTTGTGCTCTCGGCACGTCGCGATCCCCCCACTCCCCGCCTGCCGCCGATTTTCTCTCTTCTCCTTCTCGGTGGCTCCTGTCTCCTGCGCCTGGCCCTTCAGGGCCACTCCTGCACTTCCTCTCTTCTTCTGTCTTTGTCTCACGTCCCCCACCCCCCACCCCCCGCCCCCCAAACTCTGTGGCCTCGTCCCTCGGCCATCTGGTCTGCGCCCCTTCTGCTCTTTCAAGAGAGTCCTGCGTCCCTTCTGGCCACTGACCCTGAATGTTTCCTGCGCGGCCTGCGGGGAGCCCCTAATCTTTGCCTGGAAGTGACCAGCACCTCATAAATTCACTTGTGAAGGGTCTGGGGGACCTGGACTGTGTTTCCTCCAACCTTATCTGCGGGACTGGGAGCAGCGGGTCCTGTTTTAACCCTTGCAGAGCCAGACCCCTCCGCCTACCCAACAGACAGCGCACTCACTCCTGCCCCGCCCACTGAAAACAACCCCCGTGCTATTAATGGTAGCTATCAGTTTCGGGGCCTGTGTGCTTGGGGTTGTGCTTAGCCCTTGACACCTAATATAATCTTCAGAGCAACTCAGTGAGGTTCTGTTCTGATTAGCCCCACTTTACAGGGGAGGAAAGAAGTCAGAGAGGCTGACCGATTTGCCTAAGGCCACACTAGGCAGGTCAGTGCCCTGTCTGGGTCCCTCGCCTGCCCTCTTAGCCACTGCTCAGGACACAGAGGAACTTACCCTTGGACAGCCTCTTGCTGAACAGCTGTCCTTCCTTTTTCCTATGTGTGTGGCTTGTCGCCTCCAGCCCCTTCTCTCCATCCTAGTGAGTCCCCAGTGCAATGAGGACGTTTGAAGGCATGTCAAGAGGAAGGAAATATACAGAGGGAGGTAGCACTGGCCTCGCCATGCTTCTGTGGGGCTCCACAGACACGGGCAGACGGCATCCTGGGATCTTGGCCGGATGTTGGAGTGGTTCCACCAAAATGGCTCTATTTTGCAGATGGGGTCACTGAGGCCTCGGGATTGGGGGTGCTTAGCTCCGGCAGCCCGGCAAGTCTAGGACAGAGGTAGGATGGGCGTCCAGGCGTTCCAGCATGGATCCCCTCTGCCTCACCCTACAAATCCCTCTTGTTCTGATCTCTCTGATCTCAGTGTCCCCCATCCCCCCACCCCTCATGTCTTTGATCCCAGAGATCCCAACTCCTTGCAGTATTTGACCAACACCTCTAGGCCTCCCACACCTCTGAGCCTTTCATAGGTGGCCTCTCCATGGAATGTTGGCCAGCTTCCCATCCCCCTTCCTCACTGACTCATTCAGGACCCCGCCCTAGATATGCCCCTCATCCCTGCCTCTCAGGCCAGGTTCGGTGCCTCTTCCAGGCTCCCACCGTCTCTTTATCACAGCCTGGATCACACCAGGTGGTGACTATTGATGTCTCTGTCTCTCTCTCTAAATCATCAAGTCTTTGAGGCCAGAGATGAGGTCATGCCCAGAGCCCTGGAATGCTAGCACACAGTAGACACAGAGCAGGAGTCAGCATGTTCGTGAAGAACGAATGAATGAATGAATGAATGAGTTCTCCCAATGCAGGAGTCTCCCGGTTTATACGTGGAATTAGGTATTTGGAGAAATGAGGTGACCCTAGAAGATCAAACGTCAGGGAGTTGGAAAGTCAGCCCCTACCCAACCACCCCTGGTCCTGAAGTCTCCAAAGTCCAGAGCAGGACAGCCCCCACGTGAGCCGTGCTGGGGAAGAGCAGTGCGCATTGGTCATGCGGAGGCCCCAGCTACAAGACAGCCGCACGGCTCTGCAGGCTGTAGCCTCCCCCCCCTTCTCCTCCCATCCCCTCTGCTCCAGCTACTCAGCCTCCCCGTGTTTCTCAGACTCTGCCATGTGTCCTCAGCAGGACTTTTTGCTGTTCCTTCAGTCTGGAAAATCCTTCCTGAGATATCTTCCAGGCCTGTCTCGGCTCAAGGCTACCTCCTCAGAGAGGCCCTCTCCGACCACTCCAGATAAAGCAGAACACCCATTTCCTTTATCCCCTTATCTCGCCTTATCTTCCACGGTACCGAGTACATAGTCCTGTTCATGTTTGCCGTTGGCTTGTTTGTAAGTTCCATGAGGGCAGGAATCTTCTATTTTACCTGTGTGCCTAACGCATAAAGTGCTTACTAAGTATTTGTGCAGTGGATAAAAGAATGGACAAACGAGTGCTCACTCGTGCCCTGATTGATTCATTCCTGCTCTCACGGGCTCAGTTTCCCCATTTGTTCAGTGGTATGGAAAGGATTTTGTGTTCCCTGAGAGTTTTGCAATCCTTTGACAATCCCATATTTCTAGGATTCTGTGAGCCAGAATTCAGGTCTCTACCCTGCTCTGAGATGCTCAGAGGGTCTTGGGTCTCTGTAGCTGTAGGAGGCTGTCTGGGAATCCTGGCCTGCCATCTGGTCGCTCTCCCCCAACACAAGCACCCAGGGAGGACATCGAGGCCAGTGGTGCTGATGACATTCCAGGAGGTGTACATCAGTTAAGGAACAGCAGGGGCATCGGTTAAGGAATGACAGGACACTGTCACAAATAAATGACGACGAGTATAATGGCTGCAACTCATTACAGGCATAATCGGGTGTTCCAGATGAGCAAATCCTTCTCCTCCTTGGACAGCCAGGGCTCAGGTTAATTCCAGCTTCTGCTCTGCGCTTTTGGTATGCAGCTTAAAGTTCCCTGTAGAAGGGGCAAGGCATGGAAGGTCACCTAGAAGAGGTACAGAGTATGTCCCCCCACCTCCCACTGGCCAGAATTCGGTCATGGAGCCACACCTGCTTGCAAGGGTGGCTGGGAAATGTAGTCTAGCTGTGTGCTCAGGAGGAAAACCATAGAGTTTGGTGAACGTCTGGCCCTTCTGCCACACTGGACCACTTCCTCCCCTCCACCTTAACCCCTAACCACCACCAATCTGTTCCTCATTCCTATAATTACATTGTAACACGGATATTATATAATGGAGTCATGTAGTATGTGTCCCTTTGAGATTGGCTTTCTTTATTCAGCATAATTTCTTGAGATTTACCCAAATTGTTGCATGATTAACAGTTGCTTTTTACTGCCGAGTAATACTCCATGGGATGAATGTACTATAGTTTCTTTAGCCGTTCACTCTTTGAAAAACATTTGGATAACTTCTAGATTTTGGTTATTAAGTCCAAAGCTACCATGGATGTTTGTGTACAAGTTTCTGTATATCCTCTTTGGCAAAATGTCTGTGCATATCTTTTGCACATTTTTGATTGGGATTTTTTTTTGTTGTTTTACTGTTGCATTTTAAGGGTTTTTTAATTCCATGCGTAAGTCCTTTGGTAGATATGTGGTTTGCTAGTATTTTCTCCCAGCTTATGATTTGTCCCTTCATCTTCTTTCCAGAGTCTTTCCAAGTCTAAGGACATTTGCCTAGTCTTGTGCCCTCTTGCTCTGCCTAGTCCCAAGTCTCAAAGATTTTCTCCTATTTTTTTCTAGAAGTTATATCATTTTACATTTAAGTTCATGGTCCATTTTAAATTAATTTTTGCATAAAGAATAAGAGTTATTTATTTAATATTATTTATTAAATAAATTTAATTTTTTAATAAATAAATAAATAAAATAAATAAATAATAATACTAAATAAATAAATAACATATTATTTATTTAAATAAAGAATAAGATTTATTCTTTATTTGCATAAAGAATAAGGTTCATTTTTTTGCCTATGGATGTTCAAATGCTCCAGTGTGATTTGTTGAAAAGGCTGTCCTACCTGTACTGAATTGCTTTTGCTTGTTTGTCAAAAATTAATTGGGCATATTTGTGTGAATCTATTTCTGACTTATCTGTTCTGCAGACTATGTGTTGTTCTGTCTGCCAATACCTTACTGTTCTGATTACTGAAATTTTGAGGTTGGGAAGACTGATCTCATCCATCTTATTCTTTCTCAAAATTGTTTTAGCTATTCTAGTTCCTTTGCCTTTCAATATGAATTTTATAATAATTTTATCTATACCTACCAAAAAATCTTGCTGGGAATTTGATCAGAATTGCATTAAACATGTATATCAATTTGGGGAGAATTAGCATCTTGACCTTGTTGAGTCTTCCAATCCATGAACATGGTATATGTCTCCATTTATTCAGATATTCTTTGATTCTTTATGGAATTAGTGTTTTGCCATTTTCAAGTCCTACATATGTTCTATTTGATTTACACCTAAGAATTTTTCTTTCCTTTTTAAAAAGAATTGTACATTGTATTGTGTTTTCAATTTTGTTACCCCATGTGTTCATTCCTAGTACATAAAAATACAACTGATTTTTATGTATTGATCTTGTATCCTCCTAGCTTGATCATTAGTTTTAGGAGTATTTTTGTAGATTTCTAGGGTTTTCCAACAAAGATAACATGTCTCCGGTAAGTACGGACAGTATTCTTTCTTTCTTTCTGATTTACGTTCCTTTTATTTCTTTTTCCTGCTTTATTGCATTGGCTAGAACTTCTAGCACTATGCTGAATAAGAGTGATGGGAGCAGACATGCTTGTCTTGTTCCCAGTCTTAATGTGCAAGCATTCATTCAGTGTTCCATCATTAGGTGTGATGTTGGCTGTAGGTTTTTTGTAGATACTCTTTATCAAGTTGAGGAAGTTCCTCTCTATTGCTATTTTCCTGAGAGTTTCCAATCAGGAATGGGTGTTGGATTTTGTCAAATGCTTTTTTCTTTTCTTTTTTTTTTGGGGGGGGGGCATCTATTGATACAATCATGTGATTTTTCTTCTTTAGCTTGTTGATGTAGTACCTTGATTTTTGAATATTGAACTAACCTTCTGTCCCTGGAATAAACCCCATTTGGCCATGGCACATAATTCTTCTTGTATATTGCTGAATTCTACTTGATAATATTTTCTTAAGGATTTTTGCATCCATCAATGAAAGACATTGACCCATATATAATTCTTGCGCTGTCTTTTGTCTGATTTTGGTATCAGGCTAATACTAGCCCCAATAGCACCAGAGGAACAAAGCAGACCAGAATAGAAATGCAAGAGCTCTGGAAACAAAATGGTCATTGCCACTACAGCCTCCAAAAGTAGGTGAGAATCTACGTGCTAAACCTAAAAAGTGAAACTGCCTGCTAAAATAAAAGACTTAAATAGGACCCGAAGTTTCCTAATATAATAGCCCAAAGGTCCAGGATATATACAAAATTGCCTGTCATACTGAGAACCAGAAAACCACAGTTTGAATGAGAAAAGACAATCAACTAATACCAAAACCGGGATGATTCAGATATTGGGCTCATCAGTCAAGGACTTTAAAGCCACCATCCAAGAAGCACCTTGCCAAGAAATTATAAATTCTTTGGAAATGAAGGAAAACATAGAAAATCTCAACAAAGAAATAGAAGTTATTTTAAAAAGAACCAAAGAGAAAGTATAAAACTGAACAGTACAATGACTGGAAAAAAAAAATCAAAGTCTTGCTGGTAGACTCATTGGTAGAGTGGAGATATCCGATGATGGACAGTTACTCCAAAGCCTTCTTTTAACAGGTGGGATAGCCCGAGGCGTGTTCTATGCTGTTTCCCAGAACTGCCCAACAGGGGTGAGCTCCAGTGGTCCCCATTGGTACCTGTCTTGATGACCCGCCCTCCCTGGGCCGTCCTCCCATCCTGTTTCACAGCTTATTCTCCGCCCCACACTTCCTAGGATCAATTCCCAAATAAACTTCTTGAGCTCCGATCTTTGTCTCAGTGTCTGCATCACAGCAATCCCAAACCAAGGCAGTATCTTAACTGTCATGACCACCCATGAGGCAGTGGCGGCGAAAGCAATGTCTCCTCCAGAATAAGTTCTTAGTAACAATTTTCATTATCTGTGTCTCAAGCTCATCATCTATAAAAGACAGGCATTGAACACCACCCCCCCACCTTCCTCCGCTGAACTTCACCTTGTTCTCCTGTTAAACCACACCCTCTGCATCATGCCCTGTCTTCATTCTTCACGTCGTCTGGTTTTTCCCGAGGGAAGGCAGGCAGCCTTGTCCCTGGGTTGTTCAGGCAAACAAAGGAGCTGCTTTAAGCCAGCCGCCCCTCCCTCGCCAACCCCAGGGGAATCACAGCCTCCGTGGTGGGTTGGGTTGTTGTTTTTAATACCAGTGTGAAATAAATTGAAAAATTACCCATAAAATACAGGTTTTCAGCAGCTGGCCTGAAATTTCTTTCCATAAACAAACAAGTTTAAAGAAATGCCTTTAATGCCACCCGCCAACTCCTCCCCGCCACCCCAGCCTGTTATGTCCTCTTGTGGGAGTGGGGTCTGCTGAGAGACAACCTCCTGGGGAAAGGCCATGGGTCATCCCTCAGCCTGGTGCTGACTTGCATCTCTCACCCCTGTCTGCTCCATGAGGAATCTTCCAGACCCGTCCCCCGTTCCCCGCCCCCCCACCCCCACCCCCAGTGCCTACACTCAGCATAGACTTGGGAGCCAAAGTGCCTAGGTTCGAATCAGAGACTTTCTACATATTAAGGGTGACAAAGCAAAGTACTTAACCTATCTCTGCCTCAGTTTCCCCCTCTGAAAATAGGGATAATACAGTACCTACCTCGTAGGGTTGTTTGAAGATTAAATTACATATATGTGAAGTTCTTACAACAGTACCTAGCACAAAGCCCTGCTGTGTAACTGTTAGCTATTATTAGTTTTACAGGCAGAAGAGAAACTTGGGTAGAAGGTGGAGTGGGAGGCTTAGTGACATTTGGGCTTTTCCACGATCAGCCTTCTTTGGGGTTTCCCCTGCGGTGTTTATATAAACCTCTGCCCAACATCCTACCGCTTGGAAAGCTTGCTAACATCCTCTATTTCACTTGGCCTGACATTTAACTATGCAAGTTTTCAGGATGGGGGTTATAATTACCCCCAGCTCACAGAAGAGGAAACTGAGGCCTAGAGGGTGCAGTGGCTCACCCATGGTCTCAGGAGGCGGTAGACTTTCTTTTTTTGGTGGTTTCGAGACCCGAGATGAATCCTGGTCCCAGGCGCACATTGAACCCTGACTCTCATCGTAGGCTGAGTCCTGGTCCTTCGTCACACACTGAAACTTGACCCTGATCCTAGACCAGATATAATCTTGGACCTGAGTAGGGTTCTGATCCCCGTCTTGTTCGTGGACTGAGCCCCACACTAACCACACCTGGGTTGCAGTCAGGCCATGAGTGTTGTTTCATACTAGGCCTAGACTCTAGCTTCAGACTAAGCCCTGATCCCGATCTTAGATTGAACCCTGGACCTTGTGATAGACTGAGCTCTGATCCTTGTTGTAGACTGAGTCATACTCCTGGCTCCATACTGACTCATGATCCTGGCGCCATACTGAGCGCTAGCTCTGGCCCCACGTGGAGCCCACAGTGGGGCTTCAAACCTGGAATTCTACTTGTAGCCCATCCTGGATCTGCTGTGTGAACCCAACTGCCCGTCGTACCGAGACTTCAGTCCGTTGCCCAGGAAATGATGGAGAAGAGAACTCTCTCGGCACCCTTAGAGCAGGGTTTATATCCCATCACAGAAGGAAGATACCCACTTTCTATGTTTGCAAAGCCCCCAACCCCACCCTGGGGCAGCCTCAAACACCCATGTCCTCCTGAGGCCAGAATTCTGAGGAGTTCTATTATTTGGGAGGTTTTCAGTTCTGATTCTTTAATACAGTCGATTCTGGTTTTCACATTTGCATCCCTGGTCCTCTGGGGTAGGGTTTTTTCTTCCCTCTGCACGGTTGGAGTTGGAACCCTCTTTCAAAGGAAAAAACTTTTAAAACAGTGAAAATATTTCCAAAATACATCCACAACCAAGTTGATCGCACAGTAATTGGCTGGGGGAGAGAAGGGAAGGACAAAGAGAAGTTTTTCATAAGGAAGGGCCGGCAGGCAGGTCGCTGGTGGGCCCCGGGGCAGGGGCGTGGGGCGTGGGGCCAGCCTTGGCTCTGGGTCAACACACAGGGAGCAATGGGGGCGGGGCGAAAGGCAACTGAGTGCAGAAGGGTGGGGGAGAAGAGCCAAGGTTTAGGCCTCCACACGTTCCCACTTTGGAAGTCGCCAAGACCCGGAGCTTCTTCCTTGTTGTGCGTCCTTAACCCCGAGCCTCTCTTTTCTCACCTATGAAATGGAGGCAATACCACTTGCCCAAGGAGGACGGCGGAGATCAAAAGATCAGGCGATCGCAGAGCCTCCGGCACAAATCTGACACTGAGCAGGTGCGCGGAATAGATGTTGTTATTATTTATATGCAATTGTTTGTCCCCTGAAAGGTGATAAAGTTTGGTGGCCCGCTGCCTCGTGTCCCCCATCTTGGTTCTGACCATTAGCAGTTGATAACTGATGAATTGAGTTGAGCGTTAAAGGCACAAGGCCCTCATGGCCTGGTGGGGAGACAGAGAAAAAGCAGAAACCATAACAAAGTCGGAGAAATTCTCAAATCCAGGCAAGTAGGAGGGGTTGTGCAGCTCAGGCGAGGAGCTGGAAAGATGCCCGTAAGAGCTGACGTCTGAGCTGAGTCCTGTTTAACTGCTCGTGGCGGTTACATATTCACTCGTTCGACACATATTTACTGAGCGCTGGTCCCCATGTCCTGGACTCAACCAACAGTACACCAGGTCCAGATCCGACCCCCCCTGGAGCTTACGGTCCAGGGGAGAGACAAGGAGTGAGTGGAACGTGATGTCGGTGACGGTGAGTGCAGTGAAGAAAGCTGGGGTTGGCCCAGGGTGGGCGGGGACAGGCTGCCCTGAGAGGGGACACTGAACAAAGACCTGAAGGAGGTGAGGGAGTGGGTTGTATGGAGATCTGGATAAAGCATTCCAGGCATTTGCGGGAACAGCAGATGCAAAGGCCCAGAGGCAGGAATGAACGTGGGGCCAAGGCAGTGAAGGGAGGCAGAGTGGCTGGAACAGAGGGAGTGAGGGATGTGTCTTCCCGTGGGGATGGGAGGCGGTGGGTAGGAAAGGGCAGATGCCAGAGAGCTGGGCTGGGACACATTGGGAGGAGTCCTGTGCGTTCAGGGAAAGGTGGGGGAGTTTCCACCCTCTCTGAAAGCCATCAGCAGCCACTGAGGGGCATTGGACAGGGCAGAGACAAGATGGGACCCTGGCATTAGGAAGTCTAGAGTTCTGGGTCCTTCCACACTCTCTCCCTTAATCCTAACAACAGCCCCATTTCACAGATGGGGTAAAGGAGGTCCCAGGAAGGCACTCTGAGGGGACACAGATCTGACTGCCTCCAGTTCGCCTGTCTTCTCTGGTCTCTGCCTCCCAGCCCAAGGACCCTCAGGACCCATGACCTCCCCCCGCCCACCAAGTCCTCACCCACCTTATTCCCAGCTGCTCAGCCAAAACTGGACCAAGGAGGAAGTGAGAAGCACTAACTCTCTGGTCTCCCTCAGTCCCTTAATCCTAGGACCAGGCCCCTATTACCGTATGGTCCCCATTGCCCACTCCAATGGCCCCCATTGCCCACTCCAATCCCTCTCGATTTGTCAGGTCAGCTCCCGAGAGGTCTTGGCCAAGGTATTCGCTTCCAAGTCTCCTCCTTCCCACTTCTCTAGCTCCTTCAGTGGGGGCCCTGCCCACACCGGCTTGGCATTCACCCTTCAGGCACTTTCTGGCCCAGACTCAGGGGCCAGCTGCCCTCAGGGTAGTTAATGCTCCCCGGAACAACTCTCAACCAGGGATGTTGGGAGTTGGTGGATAAGCCCCCAGCTCGGGCCCCTCGGGTGGGACTCTCGAGGTTCCCAGTGGCATGGAAACCCTGTTGTCCAACCTGATTCTCACCACCCCTTATATTTGCTTCTTTTTCTTCCCTGTCTTCCTTCACTTCCTTGCTGCTGCTTTCTGGGATCAGCTCCCAAGTAACCAATTTGCCCTTGACTTCGTATTTCTAGGTCTGCTAAGGCGATCACCACACCCAGTCCGTTTCACCCGCAAAATAGCTCTCAAAGCCAGCCCCTCGTCTCTAACACCCCCGTGACTGCCTGTTCATCCAAGCCCCCGGATCTCGTGCCTGCGTGCATATAAAGGCCTCCTCCCAAATTGTCCTCCGGTTTTGTCCTGCAGTCTGCCTGCAACCCCAAGAAGCCAAAGGGATCTTGACATAAACAGCATCAGGCCATCTCCTTCCCCAGCTTGAAACCTGCCATGACTGCCCACCCCCCGCCCCCGTTTTCCCCTTATCACGGCCTTCAAGGCCCATAGGATTTGGCCCCGCCCCTTATCTCTATCTCTTCTCCACACTCCACACCGGTCACCTTCCTGTTCTTCAAACACAACTCCCCACTCATTACTACCTCAGGGCCTTTGCATTTGCTGTTCCCTCGGCCTGGAGCGCTCGCCAGATCTCCCACGGTGAGCTCATCCTTGTCTTCTCCAAGGTCACCTCCTCAGAGAGACCTCCCCTGACCCCTCCGTCAACCCCCCCTCCCCCGCCCCCGCCTTCATCCATCCCCTTCGCTCGCTTCATTCCCTTTAGGCTGTTTCCCAGGATCTGGACTGGCCTCAGTGATTTGTGGTCTTGCTGACTGTGCCCCTGAAAGCAGGGACCTGGTATGCACCAGCTGGGCCTCCTGCCCCGGGGCCCTGTGCTGGCCTCAGCGTTTAGCTGTGAGTTTGGTGATGAGGGCCAGTTAGGGGACATGCTAGCGGCGGGTGGGGGGCGGGGTGGAAAGAACTGGAAGAGAGTGACCCCCACGCAGCAAGGGGTGGGAAGCCATGCTCACTTGGGTGGCTGGATTCCGTAGAAGAACAGAGAGCCTGGAGAGGTATAGCTCTCTTCCTCAGCAGCCCAGACGTGAGCAGTGTTGCTGGTACAAAGTCTCCACTGTACGGGCTCATTTCACATGGTAGCTCCACGGCTGCTCGGGGGCTGCCTGAGATAGCGCCCAGCACATCCATAGTCCAGCCGGTGGCACTGGGACACGGCCACACCCAGTCCCAAGGGAGGCTGGGAAATGTCACACGCTCAGCTGAAACGCAGGGGAAATGTGAGCATCCAAGAGAAAGGGAGACTGGCTGTGGGGGATGCCTGGCGGTCGTTGCCTCAGGCATCATCAGGCTCACCCAGTGGGGCCAGCCCCTTCGCCAACACGAGAGCCACTCTTCTCTCCAACTGGATGGTCTCTTCACTTCACACCCCCTGGAAGCCCAGAACGTGGGCTCTGTGTTCAGGCAGAGCAGGAGGAGCAAGGTGACTTCACCTCTCCGGGCCTCCACTATTCCATCTGTAAAACGGGGTGAAGAACATCTGCTGGCTACTTAGACAAATTTTTACTTCTCTGCCACATCGTCCCAGGCATTTACATAAATCCATATAAAGGCATCTGAGAGGCAATAAGTCCACCCCCAAGAGCTTGAGGGTCCGGTGCTAAACCCTCGACAGGCATCAGTTCCGAATGCTGCCCTCCCAAATCCGTTTGCGCTCTCCCCTCCGCCCCCCCCCCACCCCCTTCCTTTGCAAACTCCTCTCGCCCTTCCCACTCCTTGTTGCACTCCTTGTTGCATTTCTGCGTCCCTTTGGGCTCTGTTCTCCTCCCTCCATCTCCGCTGTCTGGCAAGTCCTTAATAGCTCTGACGGCCCCACTGGAGTGACGGCCCCACTGGAGGTCCTGTGGGCCTCTCAAGCCCAGGGTGTCTGCAGCCCGACTCAGCCCCTTCCTCTCCTGGCTTCCCGCTCTGGGAGGGGCCCATCCACCCCCTCCCTGGGTCCGTGGAGCCAGGCTGGCCCTCGGTCCCCCTTCTCCAGCCCGGCCTCAACACTAGGGCCTCAGGGTCTGCTGCAGCCACTTCCTTGGGTCTCAGGTCAGAGTCTGTGCCCGCCCCGCCCTGGGCGCTCAATTACTCTTTCTAACCCGTTACTTTGTAGGTGACACCCCACCTATGTCACTCGCTGTCATTGTTCCCTCAGTACTCACCTTTCCATGCCCAAGGAGCCTCCCGCAGACACCTGAGCTCTCCACCGAGGCTAGAGGTGCTGGGGAATCAAAGGGACCAAGCACCCTTCAGCCAGTGACCCGTGAGCGTTGGTGGATAAGTGCCAGCTTCCTGCTCTCAGGTGCTTTTCACTGTCTCCCAGAGGTGGCCAGTTGAGATCCCGTTGGGACTGGATCCCATAGCCCCCATCAGCAGCCTGCTTGATTACACATCATTTTGGCCTCCTCTCCTTCCAGGCCTCACTTCCCCATCTTTCCCTGTGTTGTACTGTGTTTCCCTGAATTACCTCCCAAATCAAGCACTTGCTTGATTCCTCATCTCAGTGTCTACTTTTGGGGGAACGCAAACCAAGATGTCCCCTTCTGTTTAAAATAAAACATAAATCTTCAGCTTACTCCAGTGTCTTCATTGTCTCTGGGTCACAGAATTTTATGAAAGTCACAGCTTCTCTCCCCAGAGCCCATCATTAAAGCCCATCTGGCTCCGTTTGAGAGGCCCTGGTCTCCCAGATGACAGCCGAGCCCCTCACTCGGCATTCAAGGCCCGCACCGACCCCTTCACCATGTGCCTGCCCTTCCATTCTTTGCTCACACTGTTCCCTCTGCTCTGAAATGATTGTCCTTTTGCTTAATGTTCATCTGAGGTATACCTCCCTTTCAAGGTTCCGCTCAAGTCCACCTCCTTCAGGAAGCCTTCCGGATTACATTAATCCTCGGAATGTTTCCGCAGCCTCAAGAGTCTGCTCCCTGCTTGTGGCATAAATACTGTCCTGAGTTTTACTTGGTTTGTTCCTCCAGAAAACAGGTTTGCATTTTCTTTGTGCATGGCTCTAAGAGCTGGGAGAGGTGGAGATGTGGAAGTCAGTCAATATACACCTTGCCCCGAGGTCTGAACAATCCAACGGAGAAGACGTACAGGAGACGGGGGCGGCATTCCAGGCAAGACCATCAACCCCACAAAGAAAGCAACTATTTTTATGCACCATGAGAAATACATGACTCATTTATTTTAGTGGCTTAAAACAGGGATTGGCAAACTATGGACCAAATGAGGGCCGTCATTTGTTCTTATAAATAAAGTTTTATTGGAACACGGTCACGTTTATTTACGTACTGCCTGTGGCTGACTTTGCACTATAATGACAAGACAGTTTCAACAGAGACCACATGGCCCTCAAAGATGAAACTACTCACTATCTGAACTTTTACAGAAAAAGTTCACTGACCCTTGGTTTATGACACCAATAATCCTTAGTGGCTCAGGATCTCTCAGGACGTGGCAGTGCAAATGTTGGCTGGGACCGCACACACCCTAGGGTCTGTCTGGAACCGGAGGACCTGCCTCCAAGGTGGCTCACCGACACGGCCAAGAGTTGGAGCTGGCTGTTGGCTGGGATCTCGGTTCCTCTCCACAGGGCTGCCTGAGTCCCCTCACAACATGGCAGCTGGTTCCCTGTGCTATCTATCTTCTTTACACAGAGCCCCATTGGATTCTCACAACATCCTCGAGGGACAGAAATCACTACTATCTACATTTCTCAGCTGAGGAAATCAGAGTTCAGGGAGAGGACACAACTTGCCCGAGTCAGAGACGGAGCCAGGACTGGACCACGGGTCCCTCTGGTTCCAAAGCCCTGTTCCCAACTATTGGGGTGCCTCTCCGAATCGTCACACAGTTCCAGGGAATGACCTGTGGCTGGAGATCCAGGATCCTTTTGGCTTGATTTAGACCTTCCCTTGCTGGGGATGTGGCCCCATCCTCCCTCCAGTTACCAGATCCACGTGTAGATTCCACCGTCTCCGAGATTCTCTGTCAAGTGAGTCACCGGTCCGATCCAGCCTCCCTTCCCAATGTTTTCGCCATCCACCTCTCCTCTTTTCTAGGTCCACTGTTTCAGTCTTATCTTGACTATCTGGTCTCCCTCTTGAAGACAAAGTCAGAGGAAGCAATGCTTTCTGCTGATGTCCCTTGATTTTACCCAGTCGGTGCACCCTCAGCGATCCTCTTGGAAGATCAAGGTGTAAAGGATGACCCCAGAGCCATAGGAAGGCCCCAAGTGTATTCCAAAGTACCACAGTGACACTTCCTGGTCAAGTCCTAGCCCTAACAATCAATAAGATTAACAACAACAATAATAATAATCTCCTTTGTTCAGCCCTCCATATTCACAAATACCTGGACCTTGGTATCTTGCTAGCACGTGTCCACGGTCAGGTCATGTCTTTTCCTTTGGCCTCAGCCTCCTCATTGCAGGATTGCTGAGAGGGTTAAAGGACATTGTGTTGTAAGGCATTCGGCATGGCACTTGGTACATAGTCATTGCTAGACGCTTGATGCAAAGAAATAGTTTGTGTATTTTGCAGATGCAGGAATAGTGGATCAGAGAGCGTGAGTAAGTCAACTGAGGTCACATGGGGAGTGGGGAGAGGATTGGAACAAAAACCCAGGTCTGTCTGATTCCAAATCCAGTGTTCTCTTCACTCTATCCATTGACCCTGCAACCCATTGGCCCATCAAATCATGGACCTATTCTTCCATCCGTCCACTGACTCATCAACCCATCCTTCCATCCTCTCATCTTCCTATCTTCCCATCCTCCAGCCCATCATTTTCCCATCTATCCTTCCTCTCACCTACCATCTACCCATCTACCCATCAACCCATCAACCCATCAACCCATCAACCCATTGGCCCGTTGACCCTTTGACCCATAGACCAATTCTCCCATCCATCCATTAACCCATCGGTTTATTAGCCCATCCACCCATTTTCCCATCTATCCTTCCTCTCACCTACCATCTACCCATCTACCCATCAACCCATCAACCCATCAACCCATCAACCCATTGGCCCGTTGACCCTTTGACCCATAGACCAATTCTCCCATCCATCCATTAACCCATCGATTTATTATCCCATCCACCCATTTTCCCATGTATCCTTCCTCTCACCTACCATCTACCCATCAACCCATCAACCCATCAACCTATTGGCCCGTTGACCCTTTGACCCATAGACCAATTCTCCCATCCATCCATTAACCCATCGATTTATTATCCCATCCACCCATTTTCCCATCTACCCACCCACCATCTTCCCATCCATATATCCTCCCATCCACCATCCACCTATCTGCCACCTACCCATTTATTCAATTGTTACTAAGACCCTGCCATCCATCAATCACTATTCCAGGGACTGAGATACAACTTTGAGCCAGATCAAGCCCTACCCTCATGGAGCTCACGTTCTGGCTGTGGGAGGCAGATAACAAACAAATAAATACATACCGTACATGAGATGTAAGTGCTACAAAGAAAAATAAGGCAAAGAAGCAATGTTGGGAGTAACCTAGGCAAGATGGTCATCAAGAAAGCCCTCTTTGACAAGGTGGCATTGAAGCAGAACCCTGAAGGGAAGTGAAGGAGGAGGCCCTGGGACAACTTGGGAGAAGAGCATTCCAGGCAGAGGGAACAGCTGTGCAAAAGCCCTGAGGAGCATCAAGGAGGCTGGTGGAGCTGAATTAGGGTGAGGGAAGTTGGAGAGGCCAGTTAGAGCGAGATGGCATCAGGCCCTGTGGTCACCTTACCCCTTAACTGGTTTTATTTCAAGCGAGTGGACCAACAGAATCTCCCCAATAATAGGGTGATTTCTCCTCTTTCAGGGGAAGGGGCCACAGGGTGGCCAGGGATGGATGGGGGTGCCAGGGATGGGGGCCACAGAGGCTCTAGGAAGGCTCATCCTTTAGAGCCCACAGCTTAAAGGAGACAAAGCTGGAATATTCAGACTCGGCTTAGTTTATCACAACTCTCCATGGCAGGAAAGGGAAAGAGCCCATATTTTTCTCCACACTTTTTAGTGGCCTGACTTGGAGGCTGACAACAGATGTGTTCTCAGACTGTTGGCTGTAAAACAAAGCAACCTACCCCACTGGTTGTCATTGTGTTTTGTGGGATGGAGTCCAGGACTTTGCTGTGTCCACTCTGGGTCAATAACTGCCCCCAAACAAGCATATCTGGTAAAAAAAAAAAAAAGGGGGGGGGTTTATTAAATTCGTCAACAGGCTTCTTAATTGATTGATCAATCATTTCTACATCCCTATTATACAAAGGATTTGAGGCATCTGCGGAAGGAAGGGAAGGGTAGAAACTGGTCATCTTCTGTCATCTTACATTTTCCACCCATGGAGAGCATCAAGAAATGAAAGAAAAAAAAAATCCAGCTGCTACATAGCTGGAGAACAAATTTTTGGTATGGAAGTAATTCTGCTAAGGCTAGCCTCCTCAGAGTAGATTCCAAATGCTTTTCCTATTTTCAGATTTAATTAGGAGACGTTTCTGTAGTGTGAGTCGTCACTTAATAATGGGGGGTGCTTATTAAGGAACGGGCAGAAAGAAGACAGGACAGTGGGACAATTCAACTCTGGGTTCCACAGATCTCTCACTGGCTGTGTGACCTTGGGAAGCCACCTTACCTCTCTGAGCACCAGTTTCCTTGTCTGTAAATTAATATGCACCTGGCAGAGATCTGGGGAGATCTGAACACACAAAAAGAGCTTCACGTATTCACTGCTTTCCCTTCCTATGTCTGTTCTCACTTCATCTCCCAAACGACCTTGGGGGGCACAGTAGGAGTGCTGTTTGCTTTCTCCAGCATGAACTATAGCCTTCGAGAAAAACCATCCAGCCGCCTGTCTGAAATGGCATTTTGGGGCAAATCTGGTGCACCTTCGTCCCCGGGTGGATCTTGGTCTCTCCCCGTGGAGCTAAGCACACAATCATTACTGTAAAAATGTCTTAAGTTGGTGTGGAAAGTTCGGAAGAGGGAGGCACCTCCTGGGCTTGGGGGGCTCCAAGGAAGAGGTGCTAGAATTTGGTTAGGAGCTAAGAAGCGGGCATTCAGGAGGTGGAAACGGCAAAAGCCAGTGGAGGCAGTCAGGACTGGCATGAAAGAGGCTGTGGTTGGTAATGACAACGGTAGGTTCGCCCTCAAAGCCACTGAGCGCTCAAGAGCGGGAGGGAAAAAAAGATGAGTTTCTGTTAAAGGAAGACCAGTCACCCGTGGGCTAATTTGTTCTCGGGGCGAGCATCGCTTTCCTCCCCCATTGGGAGATCGGTTTCCCTGGGACAATAGGCATTGGTGGGTGCAGACTCTGTTTGCCCACCACATTTTCTTTCCCCCTTTCCTCTGTCTCTGGGGCACTCCTCTCCACTTCCGGGAGCCTCGTAGAGCTGTCAGTCAAGATGCCTGTCACCCTGGCTACCCGAGAAGGGCTTTCCAGGAGGGGCCAGTTGGAATCTTTTCCCTCTCTTGAGGCTCCAGGGAGGGTCTCCCTCTTTGGGCTCTGAATGTGATCTTGGAGCTGCTGGTGTTGCATTTATGCCACATGGAGTGGAGCAGGAAAGGATGATGCTACCGAGTAGAGAGACAGAGAGAAGTGAAGCTGAGTGTGGAGGGAGGTTTGCTTATACTGTCTACGTGCCTGAATCCAGCCGTACCCGCAGCCCACTGGATTCGTCCTCCACGTGAATCAACGCATCCCCTTTGCTCGTTTCACAGGATTTCTGTCACAGGCAACTGAGAGACTTCTGATTAATACAGGTGGCAAATCAGACAAGGCTCTTCTTTAGAAACAAACAGAGCAGGGAAGGAGCGCAGACTTGGAGAAGCTGAGTGGCCTTCTCTGCCGTCTCAATGCAGCTTTGGCTCAAGTTGCTGCCCTCCTCTGGGCCTCAGTTTTGTCATCTGTGAAATGGGTTGCTATGAGCAGGCAATGAAGTCATTTATTTACGCCCCGCCCGGAAGCAAAAAATGGTTTTAGGCAGCTTACAGGTGTTACAAACTAGAAGATAGAAAAAGAAATAGATAACAAACCTGTGCAAAGGGAAAGAACAGGAACCCAGGGTTGAGATCAGGTTACAGGATCCTGCTATGAGGTTCTGGGCAGTTGCTAGAAGCCAATAGAAAAGTTTGTTCTGAGCTTCCTTGTAGTCAAAGCAAGAAAAAAAAGATACAAGATACATAGATTCATGGGGTGGGGTGGGGGGAGGACCCAAACCACTTTTCCTGGAACAGAACTCTGAAATAAAATTTCTGTGGCTCTCCATCATTAATTAGGACTTTTTGAAACATCAGGAGCAAAGACAAAAGACTAGCGACCAGCTGGAGAAAATAGTTGCACGTATATAGGTCAGAAGATTAAAATACATAATATTGAGAGCTCCTATAAACCAACAAGAAAAAGGCAAAGCACTCCATCATAAAATGGGCAAAGGGGAATCTCATCACCTGACGTATTATATATTTATGTGTTTATTTGTTTGGGGCTGTTGCCTGACCAGACTGCTGGTTCCATGAGGGTAAGAACTATCTCCTGTTCCCTGCTGAAGCCCCAGAACCTAGAACCGCATGCCCAGCAGAGAAGGTGTCTCATAAATACTTATCAGGCATAAGAGTGAGTGAAACAAATGAATGGACAGCATGTAAATTGGTGTAGCAGTTTTTGGTAGGTGATTTGGCAACATTCATTAGAATTTTAAGTGCGCATTCGCTGACTCAGAAATTCCTCCTTTAGCGTCGCGCAATAGAAATATACAAATTCCCAAAGGACTGGGTAGAAGAGTGTTCCTTATAGCATTGTTTAAACCGCAAACGTTGAAAAAAAAAAAAAAAAACCTAAATGCCCAACAGCGCTGATTAAGTAAGCTGTGGTCTGTCCTCGCTATGGAATACTCTGTACTTCTTAAAAAGAACAAGATCAGATCTCTGATAATGATATGGTCCAATCTCTAAGACATAGGACAGAAAGGAAACAGCCAGTCACAGAAAAACAGTGTATAGTGTCCATGGGAAAAACTAAACTCTAACTTGCTATCTTCTATGTATCTATCCTTCCTTCCATCCATCCATCCATCCATCCATCCATCTAACCCCCCATCCATTTATCATCTATCAATCTATCAATACAAACAAACAGAAAAATATTTCAGAAGGAAGCACCAAACTTAACAGTGGTGATCTGAAGGAGAGAATAAAATGGCATGGCGTGCAAAGAGCTATTCTTACTTAGAGATTTTATTTGTGCGTGGGCTGTCTATGTGCCTGGATCTGGTTTAAGATACATTTAAAATGCACATGGATAAGCGTGGCAGTCGATAAAAGTTTCCACAAACTGTACCCATCCCTGTCATCAACACTCAGATGAAGGACGAGAATATGGCCAGCGTCCCAGGAGCCCTGATGGCTATCCCCTCAAAGGTAGTTATCACTGTTCTATCCCCTTTATCATCTTAAGTGAGTTTTGCCTGGTTCTGAACTTTGTATAAACGGGATCATAAGGTGGATACAATTTTGTGTTTGGCTGTTTTCACGCAACGTTCTGTTTAGGTGTTTCATTGATAGGTTTCCGTACATTTCAACTATTTTCAAAGAGAATGTATCACTTACATTCTACATAGGTGAGTTGGATAATTACAATTTATTAATTAAAATGAGTAAACACAGAGAGTGTGTGCTCACCAAGTACAAGAGGCAGTTTCGCAGGTAAGACTGGGGCACAGGATTGATGACCACGTCGCAGGCTGCTCTTCCAGACCCTTCACCCCAGAGCAGGCGGCTGGAGGCCTGGGACCTGTTTTGTGGGGTTTCTTTGGGCTTTGGCCGAGGCTTTCACGGGAGCTGGAAGTTTGGCAGATGGTGCTCATTTTCCACCATACCAGCAGCTTCCACGTGGTGAGCCCCACCTTGCCAAGTGTTTGCAGGCACTGGTTTAGGAGTCGTGACTTGGGCAGTGGGGGCTGAACTCAGGTCTGTGTTAGTTTCAGATTCTGAGCCAGTATGTTACGATTTGGCGGTGAAAGGGGCAGCCAAAAAAAAGATGAAAGCGTGCAAGCCAAGACACATGTGGCTGCCCAGAAATCCACACCAAGGAGGCGTGAGTGGGGAGAGAATGGGGTAGTGGGAGGTCAGGGAGGCTGGGGCAAAATACAAAAGGTCTGCGTGAAGGAGGCGGGGCACCTGGGGGTTAGGAGGCCTGGGGGTTCGTCCTAGACCTCCTGGGCCCCTGAGTCCTCCTCTGGGGTGAGGGGGTCAAAGTCTCCACCTGGGGTCAGTGGGAGACAGATCATACAGCTCCCTTTCAGGTTGTTTCCTGCCGTTTGCTATTATCAGAAGGCTGCGAAGCCTGTCCTTATGCCGATGTCATTTGCAAAGACGTGTACGTGCAGAATAAATTCCTAGGAGAGGAATTGGGCAGAGGGGATGTGTGCTTGTAACTGGGTAGATATTGCCAAATGGCCTGACATTCCAGCCGGTGTAGCGAAATGCCTGCTCCCCACTGGCCGGCCAGCTCATACTTTTCATCTGAACCGCAGTCTATATTCCAATTTTGTCAACTGTCCCAATAATATCCTTTATAGATTTTTTCCCCCCCCCACTACAGGATGGAGCCCAGGATCACATATTGCATTAGCTGTTGTGTCTCTTTATTCTCCTTTAATCCCGAACAGTTCCCGACCTTTCTTTGTCGTTCGTGACATGGACATTTTTGAAGAACATTGATACATTGTTTCACAGAATGTCATATCCCTTGATTTGGGTTTGTGAAATGTTTCTTCCTAATTAGACTCTGGTTATGCCTTTTTGTCGGGAATACCCCAGAAGTGGTGCCGTGTCCTTCTTAGTGCATGGCAGCAGAGGCACAGGATGTCAACTTGTCCCTTCGTGTTCACTTTGACCATTTGGTTAAGGTGGTGTCCACTGTGAAGTTATTACTTTTCCTTTTGTAATTAATTTTTGACCTTTAGGGATATGCTTTGCCATCCTCATTAAACACCTGTCCTTGTCAAACCCGTCGTATATTTAAAATCTGAGTTTCTGAATTGGGAGTGACGGGAAGCATTTGCTCCTGCGTTTGAGAGCCACTGGCTTTTCTTCTTATTGAATTTTAACGATTTTCTTTTCTTACATTTGGGAATTAATTTTTTTTTAACTGAATGGTTGAAGCTTAGCCCTATAGCTCTTGATCCATGATGATAATAATGACCTTTTTTTTTTTTTTTTTTTTTTAATAAATCTCCCTTTCTCGTGCATCTCCAAGGAAGGTTCCTTTCTCAAGTTCATCTGGGTCTCAGGCCCAGGGATGGGCTTGGCCTGCCTTCCCTGATAGCAGCCAGAGTCTTCCCCCCCCATATTCTTTGCTTCAGGGGAGGGTAGAGGAATGCCTCCTTCCACTCCCTGGAGGCTCTAGCTGTCAGTGGCTATAGGTAGAGGTGGCCCAGGCCAAGATCGCAGCCTGTCCTGAGAGCGAGCCCTAGTTGTACAGTTACTGCCCCTAACCATCCCCCATCCCCAACCCAGGAGAGGCCCCCTTACATCCCCCAGATGTTGAACCTGCCTCCCACCCCCCAAGTCATGCTGGCTTCAGGCTCCCTGTGCCACCCCCACCACTCCAGACTATCCTATAACACCTTTCCCACCGGGCCCTAACCCTCCAATCCTGGTGCGTGGGGCCCCGGAGGAGGAGAGTTTCCAAAGTGTTTTAGTCACAGATCTCTGCTTAAATAAAATCCTGCTCAAGGTGGAGTTGAAAACCCTTGTGGACCCTATTTTTTCCACTGTGCTAGAACTCTTAGAGGTGTGGACCAATTGTCGTTAAGTCTGAACAATTGTTAATTAAATACATTGTTCACAGCTAATACTTACAAAAGGTAAAATTAGAAAAACCCTTTCAAGTAATTTTACGGCTAAAAATATCTTTAGTGTGGGTACATTTAAAAATATCTGATACAATTTGATTTCAAAAATAAGAATGCCAGGGGCTCATAGGGAGTCACCCTCCCACACCTCCCCAAATTAACCAGGATCACCTGGTTTTGTCCCTACGCCCTGTTCCCTTTAGTGTCACCACACTCAAACTGCGTATTATTGATGGGACTAATTGTTTAAAGTCTTCCTTCCCCTTGACCATCAGCTCTGCGAGGCGGTCTAGACCACCATGGTCGTCCTGGGGCCAGGAACAGGGCATAGCCTGGGAGAGAAGGACTATTTTAGAAGAACAAAAATGGTACATTGGGCTGCACTAAAATTAAGAGGCTCTTTGAGGTGAGGCACTCAAAAAATAGTTGTTGGAGAGATGAATGAAGGAAGGAATGGATGAGTGAATCCATACAAGGTGATGAATCCATACAAAGAGACTCAGGGTGATGGTGCCCCACATGCAAGGTGATTGCAGAGGGCTTCCAGTGTTAAAATTCTGGTTGGGGGGCTGGCCTCTGTCTCCACGTGGCAGACCATGCTGGTGCTAGGAGCCACTCCCATGAGACGGTGGACAGCATGCAGCCACCACAGCGAGAGTGGGGGTGGGGGGCGTCTATCTTCATGCTGTCTGACAAAGTGACGGGTCACTTCATGAAGGTGACTCTCCCTGACCCCATGGGATTCCACTGGCCTCTCTCCTGGGCCCCCAAACTTGGCCATATCTGAAAGGGGGAGGGAGATGCCCTCCCTGTTTCCAAGGAGGCTATACTGGGCTCCAGGGGTGGGGACAGAGGCAGGCCTTCCCTGTGGCCGGGTAGTATTTACTGGGACGATCCGGGGTCCATATCTGGACGACTACCTTCGTCACTTCTAACAGTAGTACTGTCTGGGGACACTGCAGAGGTCTGGGAGGGGTCTGCCACAAGGAAACCTGACCTCTCTGCTAGAGCACGAGAGCAACCTTGGCCCTGGCCAAACGCAGGAGGCTGGAGGGGAATGGAACTGAGTTGAAATGCCCCCTCTGGTACCTACTAGTCATCTGACTTTGGACAAGCGGGACTCCTCTCTGGCTGGGCCTCTGTTTCCTCCTCAATAAAATGAGGATAATCATCCTTAAAGCCCTGCACGGACATAATACCATTTGAAGAGAAGTGGGTGCAGAAGGCCTTGGCAGGGAGCCCTGCACACGCAGGGCGGCCATTCTTTTTTTATTTTTTTTTTTTCAACGTTTATTTATTTTTGGGACAGAGAGAGACAGAGCATGAACAGGGGAGGGGCAGAGAGAGAGGGAGACACAGAATCGGAAACAGGCCCCAGGCTCTGAGCCATCAGCCCAGAGCCTGACGCGGGGCTCGAACTCACGGACCGCGAGATCGTGACCTGGCTGAAGTCGGACGCTTAACCGACTGCGCCACCCAGGCGCCCCGCAGGGTGGCCATTCTTATGAAGGGGGATATAAAATCTTACTAAAGGAAAAACAAACTATATAAGATTGAGCTGCCCAGAATCTTTAAAAAAATTTTTTTACGTTTATTTATTTATTTTGAGAGAGAGACAGAGAGAGTGAGCACGGGAGGGGCAGAGCGAGAGAGAGAGAAAATCCCAAGCAAGCTCTGTGCCGTCAGCGTGGAGCCCGATGCAGGGCTCGAACTCACAAACTGTGAGATCATGACCTGAGCTGAAACCAGGAGTTGCATGCTCAACCGACTCAGCCACCCAGCTGCCCTGAGCTGCCCAAAATCTTTAAAGGAAGACCAGAGACTGGACAGTGCTCATGCCTGGAATGAATTCTCTACTCCAGATACTTTCCTGGACTCCCTTGTGGCAAGGAGTGGTCATGTGACCCAGTTTTGGCCAATGAAACAAGAGGGGAAGTATGCTAGACGCTTCTGGGAAAGGGTTTCTTCCTTCCCTCTATCTACACTTATCCCCCTCCCCCCCCCCCACTTTCTTTCTCTTTTTGGGTATTGTCATATGAGGACACCAGCTGGAGAAGAATCATCACCCAGCTGAGCCCTCCCTGAGTTTCCAATTCACAAAACTAGCCCACTAATTTTGGGGGTAGTTTGTTAATGTAGCAGTGGATAACTAGAAAAGCCTCTATCTCCAGAAGGGCAAAAGGGTGGGCATTGGGGGATGGGAGGAACTTGTGGCTATTTGTGCAATCTACTACATGTACTTTTAATTTTCCTTACTCTGTTCCTTTTTAATAAAGTCCTGTTCATGTTTTATGGATACAGTATCTTCATCTCCCAAAGGACATTAATCGTAGGACTTATTTTTCAGTTTTCTTCTGTTCCCTTCATTGTCTCTAAGTCCCTCCCCTCCCCCCCCCCCCCCACTGCCCCCATGGTTTGCTTTGGTCTCTTTCATGTTGGAAATTTCTTTACATGTGGAGTGATCCCTGGCTGCTCACTCATATTAACACTCTGATTGGAAAGCTGTGGGTGGGGGTGGTGGACTGGTGGGTTTCCATCTGGAGTGGGTGAGCAAGAGGCTATTGGGCTCACTCTGTGGAGCATTCTCCCTTCTCTCAAATCATCTTATCTGTAGGTCTTTGTCTCGGAAGTGGCCCACCCTGGATATGACAGGGGCTATTTGCAGACTGAGCTGAATAGGAGTCAGGGACCTGAGGGTTCATTGCTCCCAGTATGGACTTCCAGCCCAAGCCCCTCCCCGCCCCCACTTCAATCCCCACTCACTAGCACCTTCTGTGATAGCTGGTATCTGCAATTTTTGAGCCTTTCAGGCAAATCGACTCATTCCTTTTTGCAGCTATCCATCCCCATAGCAACCATCTACCCAGGCACTTAGGTCTGACTCTCTTCCTCTCTGCTAAGCCACTGGCCATTTCTTTATCCACTTCCCTTCTCTGTAAACTGTGGTTCAGGGTTATACTATCTCCCAGGTTTCTCAAAGACCGAGTTTTTGTTTCTGTTTCCTGTTTTAGGGAAATTTTTTTTAACAAGAGAAGGGGAGTAGAAATGCCTTTTGTCTGCCATCTTAAAAAAAAAAAAAACCATTTCTCGAGAGTTTTAAATGGTAAGGGCACCATTATATTGAGCAGAAGCGTGTCAAGAATGTGGGTTTCCCGATTCTCACTGGACAGCTTGTGCTATAACCCAGACAGCTCTGTGTTCTGCTTTTACAAATGTATTTGACTCACTTAATAAAATAGCAAATCACATATTAAAGAAAATACAGGCAGAGAGAAAGGCAGTCCAGGGAAGTCCTGGCAAAAGACCAGAGATGGAAAACAGGGGTGGAGGCACAAGGCCAGGCTGTCTCTGCTATGGCAGAAGTGCCCACTGTCCCCACAGCTCGCCCCTCCCTGCCTGCAGGTGTCTGCTCAGACATCACCTCCTCAGAGAGACTCGTGCCCACCTGTCACTTGTTACCTACGATCTCTGTTTTAGCTGTCCTCGTCTGACTGCCTGGTGATGATCTTACATTGACTTACTCATCTTTCGTGTGTTTCTGGAATGTGAGCTCCATGGTGGGAGGGAGTTTTTCTTTTTCACTTCCATATGGCCAGTGCCTAGCACCGTGCCTGGTGGATTAGTAGAGGCTCAATAAAGAGCCGGTACATGAACGAATGGATGAAGGAAGGACTGTGTGAGTGCACAGGTTTCTACAAGAAAGCAGGAGTTCCGAGGCCGGGTGGAGGCTGAGGGGGGATGAGAGGGTCTTGGCTGGCCCAGGCAGTGGTCTTGAGTTGCCTACCATGGCGGCCCCCCTCTCTTGGGGAATCACAGCTGCTTCTCCTCTAAGAATTCTCTCCTTGGAGGTCAGGGGGCTATGAGAAAGGGAGAGAACACAAAGTCCCTTTATTCGGGGGAATGGATTCCATCCTGAGACAAATTGTTACCTCTGAGGCCACCAGCCACCCAGCCAGCCTATCACCATGGCCTCCCTCTCAAGGATGTGGGCATAGGCCTGGCCAGAGCTGAAATTGCCCTGGAAACCAGTCTTCCCTTTAATTAACAGGGAGAGCGACCAAGCCCTGCTAATGGAGTCGGGTATGGAGTGGGGGTAGGGTCAAGTTCATAAAGTCCCCAAAGCATCAAGGCCTCCTTGTTTATTTTCCCGAAAATGTTCCCCTTTCCCCAGAACAGGGTGGGGGCCCAGTGGGCCGCAGGCAGGGAAAAAGCTTTAACCTCCAGCCTGCCCAGCTCAGCATGTCACAATTTGACTTGCATTTTTTTAATAATTGCAAACTTAATGAAAAAATAACCTAACCCCGAAACACAGCAGGGACTCATGGCCAGTAGTTGGCGGGAGCCCCTGGCAGCTGTGAGGACAAGACGCAAAGGGTATAGGAGCCACTGGAAGACAGTGAACGCCCTTCATCTGGAGACCCTCTCTCTCCAGAGCTAGGCTGGGCTCCCCATTGCCTTTCGTATCATGCCCAACTGATTCAGCCGAGGTCTTAGAACTGAGTTTCCTCGGGTCTTACGTCAGGACTCTGGGACCCTGGGGGGAGAGGGTATGGCCAGGTTGTACGCTTGTGGGAGCTGATACAGGCAGCGGGATTGGTTGGCCTGAGCTCTGAGAACGTTGGAGGGAAGTGAGAAGATGGCCTTCCTATAGGCTGAGCCCTGGCTGAGTGTGCCCAACATGTCAGGCAGCTGGGTTTCAGGGTCAATGAAACTTTGTACAGGAAGTCAGGTTATCTCCAGGGGTATGTGTGTACTGAGGGCAGAGATGGGGACTTCTTAGGGTTTGCGGATCCCAAGCTTGTCATGCTTTTGGGGTTGGTGGCTGAGAGTGCCAGGATTGGGCCAGTCAGCCAGGCTCTTCAGCTTGCCCTATACATCCTCATGATCTCATGATCGGGCAGGAACACCGAAACACCTAAGTCCAGCCTCCAGAGCCAGCGCGTCATTGAATCCATTGAACGATAGATTCTTTGAAACATTTAACCCTGGAGCGTTGGAGGCCCGGAAGCACCCACCTGAGACTCTTGAGAGGATAGAGACTTTCCAACCTGGAACAATAGTAGGAGTGAAACATTTATCGCAACTGCTCCACGAGGCCATAACCATCATGCTCCTTACTTTGCAGATGTGGAAACTGAGGCACCAGAAGTTCACGTAATTGGCCCAGTTTTAGGAGGGGTAGAGCTGCCCGTAGATAAACCCAGGCCATCTGGCCCTAGAGGACGCTGTGCTGCTTCAGATGCCGAATAGCATCGAGGCTCAGCGTTTTAGAATCATAGAATGTTACATGGGCAGGATATTAGAGCCACCGAATCTTTTTTTTTTTTTTTTCAACGTTTATTTATTTTTGGGACAGAGAGAGACAGAGCATGAATGGGGGAGGGGCAGAGAGAGAGGGAGACACAGAATCGGAAACAGGCTCCAGTCTCTGAGCCATCAGCCCAGAGCCCGACGCGGGGCTCGAACTCACGGACCGCGAGATCGTGACCTGGCTGAAGTCGGACGCTTAACCGACTGCGCCACCCAGGCGCCCCTAGAGCCACCGAATCTTAACGTCAGAGCACTTCAGAACCCACCGTCATTGACTTGTCAAATTCTGCAGTTGTAAAATCCAGGCAGCTTAGAATCGTGGAATTCTAAACGCCTGGGGGGGCTTCAAGTCAGAGAAGTGTGGATTCTGGGATATTGGACTGGACAGAAAGGTTGGCAACCCAAGGTCCATCCTCCCATATGGCAGCCAGGGAAACTGAGGCCCGCAGAGAGGAAGGGAGGTATCCAGGAGAGGCAGAGCCTGGCAGAGTGGCGTCGATGTTTCGAGAGAGAAACTTGAAGGAACAAAGACAGACCCGAGGCAGGCAGGGATCTGTTTGTGAGGAGGAATTTGCTCGCATTTTGCTGCCCTGCCGGTTGTTACTTCCACTCTTGCCCTCTGATGCTATCCTCGGAGCCTGCCCTCGCCAGGCTCTGCATCCTGTTTATACTTCTGACAAACTGAATTTTCAGAAGTTGGCTTCCTAGAAGCCAGCTTAACACATTGGAGTCTCCCTTTGCTTGCGTGCTGTTTCTTGGTGAGATGCCTGCTCTCCAGGGGCCCAGAGGAAGCACATAGAGGTTTTGCACACTCACATCAGCAGCCCAGGAGGGTGGAGGGACAGGAATCACCGGGGCCGATGCCCTGGGAGCTTGGATAGACCCAGGAGCAGGGATAGAAATGGAGTGTCCTGAGGCAGGAGGTGACAGGTCCGGGGCTCCACGGTTCTCAGACCACACCTGGAAATGTACGTCCTAACTGGGGGTCCTCGATCTCTCAGAGACATCAGCCAAAGGGATTCGTGCAGAGAAGGGCTGGGGAGAGGTCGGTGGAAAGCCCATGCACTTGGAGGTCTTTAGTCTGGAGCCGATGGGCAAGAAGCAGGAAACTTAGCCTCCTGGATGCTACCCCCTTGAAGGCAGAGGAAAGCCCAGAAGAAGCTTTATGGGCATGCTTAAGACCGAAGGGCGGAAACTACTGGAGAAGATTTGGTTTCCGCCAAAAGCAGTGGTTCTCAAAGTATCGTCTGGAATCCCTGGGGTCCCATGCCCACCCCAGGGGGGCTACAGGTGATATATCATATTTCATAATAATACTAAGACATCATTTACCCTTTTCACTCTCAATGTAATTTTCTGAAGCTATGACCTGTGATAGCACCTTCGCTCTGAAAACAATGAAAAAAAATTAATGCAAAAGAAAATTCATGATGAACAAAATGTCAAAATTTTAAATAAAGGCAAGATCAATATTATTAATTTTTCCTTTTGCCTCAGGCTCCAATATGGATTTTTCTTTTCTTTTTTTTTTTTTTTTATTTTTTTTTTCAACGTTTATTTATTTTTGGGACAGAGAGAGACAGAGCATGAACGGGGGAGGGGCAGAGAGAGAGGGAGACACAGAATCGGAAACAGGCTCCAGGCTCTGAGCCCTCAGCCCAGAGCCTGACGCGGGGCTCGAACTCACGGACCGCGAGATCGTGACCTGGCTGAAGTCGGACGCTTAACCGACTGCGCCACCCAGGCGCCCCCAATATGGATTTTTCAAAATACTGTTTTAAAATAGTCATCTTGATTACTGAGATTTTGGGGCACCCCTCAAATTTTATGCTCATTTAGTTCTCCCTTACCCTGGCTCTGGAGGTAATCTACATGAATAGAAGCTGTATAGGGTCCTCAATAGTTTTTAAGGGTAGAGGGGTCCTGAGACCAAAATGCTTGAGAATCACTCGTCAGTGGGACCATGTTCCTTCAGTTGGAATTACCCAACAGTGGAGGAGATTATATGTCGAGGTATTGAGTCTTCATGACAAGGTGCATGCAAACAGAAGGTTAAAGAATCAGGCATGGGGAAAAGGGACAAACGTTCAGTGTCTCTTGTCTGGATGTCTCCAGCAGCTGCCCTCGGGCCTCCTCTTGCCCCATCACCCCTGACAGCTAAGGGATCTTCTCATTTCCCCACCTGAAGTCTCCTGATGGTCTCCTATCACACCCTGAGCAAAAACCAAACTCTTCTTTATGGCCTGTGTGCCCCAGCCCATCTCCTACTCCAGGCCCCAAGGGGCCTCTAGCTCCTAGCCCCACATCAGCCGCTTTCCAGTCCCTCAACAGGCCAAATCCTTTCCCACCTCAGGGCTTTTGCCCATGATCTTCCCCCTGCTGGGAATACCCTTGTCTTCACTCTTTTGGTGGCTGTTCCTTTCATCCTCTCCAGCTTGACTGTCACTTCCTCTGGGTGGGCCTACCCTGACCACTCTACAGAAAGGAGGATTTCTCTAGCATCATCTCTCAACTGCTTGTTTGCTTCCTTCACAGACATCATCACCATCTATTTTGTCTTTACTTGTTGGCATGGATGGTTCACATCCATTCGCCCCATGAGATCATGAGCTCCTCCAGGGCAGGGACCCTGGCTGTCCTAACGGAGGGTCCCGATCTGACATAGCACCAGGCATGGAGGAAGCCCTTGAGAAATGTTTGTTGAGCAAATAAACCAATTCATTATGAATGAATGAATGATGAACAGTTGCCTATCAATGCTCAGGCACTCTCCAGGAAGCCCCAGACAATACACATTGCTGGAAATGTCAGTAACCAATGCTGGATGGTGTCTGATGAAACACTAGTGTTATGTGTTTGTCGCACCATCCATCAGCACTAATCAAGTGGGAGAAGAGAGCAATTGGAAAGGCTGGGACCTGGCTAAGCTGAAGCGTGAGTACAGACTTTTGGGTTCTTTGCCCGGAACGCCATCCTATCTGTCTCTGATGATTCATATTTTATTCGTTGTCAGGGCTAGGCTCAAATAGCCTTGTCTCCTAGGGCCCTTCCCTGACCCTGCTTCTGTCAGAATAAGTCACTCTTGCTCCAGGCATGCATTTGTTAGGACAACAACACTTGTCTACTACTTTGATTTGAAAACATTAGCTTATAGAAATGACCTGCCAGCCTGGAGGTTATTGTCCCATTTAAAAACAATTTTTGTTGATGTTTATTTATGTTTGAGAGAGAGAGAGAGAGAGAGAGAGAGGGACAGAGTGCGAGCAGGGGAGGGGCAGAGAGAGAAGGAAACACAGAATCTGAAGCAGGCTCCAGGCTCTGAACTGTGAGCACAGAGCCCAACGCGGGGCTCGAACTCACGGACCGTGAGATCATGACTTGAGCCAAAGTTGGACGCTCAACCAACCGAGCCACCCAGGCGCCCCTATTGTCCCATTTTACTTATTTATTTTTTGTTTATTGTCCCATTTTAGAGATGAAAAAAGTAAAGGCCAGGAAAAGAGCTTACATTTTAGTAGAGGAGACTCATCCTACAAATAGTTCCATATTATGTGGGAGGTAATAAGAGCTATGGTAAGAAAAAAAAATATATATGTATATGTATATATACACATACGCATACATACATATATATGTATGTATATATCCTCTCTCTATATATACACACATACGTATATACATATACATATGCATATACATATATACATATACATGTATACATATACGTGTATACATACATACATATACATATATATACATATATACATATGTACATATACATCTATATGTGTATATATATTGCAGAGGAAGGGCATAACGGAGCCCTCTCTGTGGGTTCAATAGCTGTAGGTTCAAATTCCAGCTAAACTTTAGTTAACTGTTATTCCAACATTTGATTACCATTTACTTCTAGGATTATCAGCCCCATGGGGACAGGGCCCGTGTCTGTCTATTCACTGCTCTGCGCCAGCACCTAGAACAGTGCCCAGCACACAGCAGGTGCTCGGCATTGATGCGGGTTGAATAAAGAACCGTACGTGCACCCGGCATTGTATATGTCCTATCTCATCTAATCTCAACGGTCAGTGAGGTAGGGGCTGTGATCACCCGCATTTTATGAATAAAGCAACTGGGGCCACAGCAAAGTTAGACTAACCCAAGAACACACAGCTGGTAGATGGCGGAGTCCCAACTGGACCCTGCTCGAGTCCGGTCCGTCTTGCGTCTTGGCCATGACTGCGCTCAGCCTCACCCCGCTTGCTGTGTGGTCAGGGCACGTGACTCCGCTCGGCGCCTCAGTGTATCGTTTAAATAGTACCCATGACACAGGGTTCCTGTGAAAGTTCAAAGCCTGCAGAGCTCTTACGCTCCTGCCTGGCGCTCAGTCACACCTCCGTTCAGGCGACCCATCCTCCTTTGACGTTCCATCAGCCATCATGAAACAAAAGGGCATGGAATAAAAGTTTCCAAGCGGACAAACCTCCTATGATTTCTGGAAGGTCTTGGGGAGCTGGGTCAGTTACAGAGGTTGCAGAGAAGAATGCTTTGGGGTGAGGTTTTAGAAGTGGTGGCCCTGCCCATGCAGGTTGATTTGTAGACTGCCTTCTTCATCCCTCGGGAGGGGTTGCATAGCAAGAAGCATTTAGGGGGCACCCCCCGCCCCGGAGACTCAGCCACTGCGCTAAGAGCTCCGCGGGATCCCTCGTTGATTCTTCCCAGCCCCGTTATACAGTTGGCGCCATTGAGACTCAGGAAGTGAAGGGACTGGTCCAAGAAACAGAGTCGGGACTCAAACTCAAGGAGGGCCCCAAAGCCAGCACCCCCAATCACTATGACCAGTCGCCACAGAACTAGGGAGGGCCGGAAGACAAGGGCAGGAAGAAAGTCGGAATGTTCCAGAGACCCAGGACTGGACGGCCAAGCTTTGCCCAGGCCAGTGCCCCCACCCTCCTCTTCTGGCCTTCCTTTCCATCTCCCACCACCACCACCCCCACTCCCCATGTCCCTGCACCACCTTCCCTATGTAGGTATTTTGCCCTGAACGCCTGTTATATTCCATTGGTTCTTGAGATGGAGATCTGTGTTCAGTGGTTCATTCAGGAGGAAGGAAATGGGGAAGACAAGACTGGGATGACACACAGTGGATGTGTGTGTAAAATCTCAGCAGGAGATCCCGCAGGAGGGATCCAGGAGATCCGGCAGGAGATCCCACAGGAGGAGTCGAGGATTTGTATTGCACACCAACCAGGGACCTCCCCGGGGAAAGCTGTGTCTTTGGGCAGGCAATTCCCTGCAGCTAAGGGCAGTTCCCAGCTGGGAGCCATCAGGGGGAGTGGGTGGCTGACTGGGATCCAGGCAGAGCCCCCAGCACCCACGCCACCCGCCCACCATTATCTGACAGCAAAGACTGCCTCCAGCGGCTCCCACTGACAGATCCACTGTCTACCTATCAGGCACCTCCTTACACATCAGGTGGCTTCCCTCATTTCATCCTTGTGGCAACCCTGAGGGTGACTCTATTGAAACCAAAGCTCAGTGAACTGAAGACCTTGCCCAGAGTTACATGCCTGGAGATCGCTACAGCTGGGACTCTAACCCGACCCAAATAGGACCGCAGGATCCTACCCTTGCCCCTTATAAGAATTCCTTCCTTTCACCCAACTCAGCTCTGGGTCCCTGGAGTCCCAGTTCCTGCCCCTAAGGAGCTTACAGTCCCGTGGGCAAGTCAAGACATCTAATGTCTTGTGGTAAGTGTTGTGATGACAGGTGACCTGGGGAAGTTGGGGGTGGGGGGTGGCTATCTTGCCAGAAAGTCAGGGAAGGGAGGCACGTTTGGCCAGGTAGAGGGAGCGGGCCAGAGGGTCCTACATAACGAGCCCTGCCCCTCCAGGAGTATTTGCTGAGTGAATGCATGGATGGATGGATGGATGGATGGACGGATGGACGGAAAAATGGATGGCTGATGGGAGGGGGGTGGATTGGAAGATCCAGACAGGAAGCAGGGGGACCAGTGAGGAGTCTAGAGCAAATGTCCAGGGGAGGGAGTGGGACCTAAACCTGCAGATTAGGAGCAATGAGCGAGAAATGGGAGGTGAGCCTTATAGAATCCTGTGACCTAGAGCCTCTCCTCGCACCATCTCTCCAAATCCCATCCATGTCCTTACTCCGTGCCCTGCAGATGCCCCTCTGCATCTCCCAGTCTTGCCCATTTCCCCTGGCTGCCCCAGCCCTGCTTCCACTGGGAAGTCTGACTGACACCATAGCTCTCCCTTACCCTGCGGCGCCACCTCCCCTCCCCCTCCCAGTTTAACCTACCATTTGGAGAGGGCTGCAAATTTGGAGAACCATCTGCGGCTCCTGATGTCAGGCCCATCGGGGACCACGGAACACCCCTCGGCAGGCGTACGATGGGATGAAGGTGAACCCGCCTACCCAGCACAGGTGGGATCTCTCTGCCCCCATATGACCCACTCGTTAGCCCTCCGAAGACAGCATCTGATGGTAAAAATTGGGGTTTGGAGCCCAGATCATTGGGAACAGGAATGGCGTCTCTGGGGATGGTCCCTAGATTCCCATGGAGCAGAATGTGAGACTCTTCACAGGGAGGTTTGCAAAAGCCCTTACTTACACATGCCATCAGAACAAAAACTCTCTGAAGCAAAAGAGTTTGGACCCCATCAGAGCCCCAGATCCACGGAACCAGGCCTGCCCAAGTGTGCAGCACAAACCGAATGAGGCCCGAGGAAGACAAGACCCCATCCTTCATAGGCTGCCCGCGTGACGGAGGTCTCATCCACACCCCTTGGAGGCACTGCGTTTATATCAGTTGACTCCTTTGGTTGCTTGCGTAAAAACGGGATTTGCCGGACTGGAAAGCCCAAGCTGGAGCTTCAGATGGGGCAGGGTCGAAGGGCTCCAGTGAAATCATTGGAAGTTTGCCCCCCAGATTACAACGATCAGAAAACAAAGTTTCCCGAAACAGAAATCGAAGGAGGAATGGATTCCGGGGAAGCGAGCGACCAACGTCTTACCTCCTGTGCGCTAGGCGGCTGTCGTTGGCTTTGCTCGTTTATGGAGGAGGACCTTTAAGCCTCAGATTCTGTGGGTCTCTCCAGGACTCGATTTCCCCACCCACAGCTCTTGCCATGTCTCAAAGACTCAGTTTCTACCACGTCACGGAACCAGCACGTTCTAGTCCCTTTCTTCTCTCGTCCCCTCACTCCGCTCGGAGAAAACAAGGCCAGGGTTTGGAAAAGGGTCATCCTGTACTCAGAATCCTGGGATGCCACGTTAGTGACTGGGGGTGGGTGTCCATTTAGGTGCCGAGGGACGGCAGCGTCCCAGAAAGATTGCTGACTTTGTAGTTCTGTTACTCCTACAAGATTATGATGTGAAAAAAAGCCTCCAAGAGGCGTGTAACGTGCAACCTTCACAACCTTATGTGGCAGGCCCAGCCGAATGTCCCTGACTGTAAAGCGAGAAGAACGGGGTCTGTCTCAAATTGCTGCTGAAAGAATTGAGTGAGCCAACATTTGTAAAATGTTTGGCATGTGGCCTACATAAAGTGGGTGCTCAAAAATAAAGATAATTATGGGGCGCCCGGGTGGCTCAGTTGGTTAAGCATCTGACTCTCGGTTTGGGCTCAGGTCATGACCTCACGGTTTCGTGAGTTCAAGCCCCGCCTTGGGCTCTGTGCTGACCTCGAGGAGCCTGCTCGGGATTCTCTCTCTCTCTCTCTCTCTCTCTCTCTGCCCCTCCCTTCCTCCTGCTGTCTCTCCCTCTCTCAAAATAAATAAATAAACAAACAAAATTAAAAAAAAATAATTATAATATTGCACGAAATTGTCTAAGGTCGGGAAGGCTGAGTGCAGATTCAAACCTGCCGGCAAAGTAATACTTTTCGCTGTGTGCTTGGGATCCCATGACAGAAAGCCGGAAAGGAATGGAAGGATTTACCCACCTCTGTTTTCGTCCACAACCGATTTAGCCCCAAACCGATGCCAGACAGATCTTGGGTGACCCACGTTGTTGACAGATAGGAGGGAGTGTATGTGGATGCAAGAAAGGATACACGGACAGAGAGTGAATGAATGGGGAGTGGACGGGTGGGTAGGTGGAAGGAAGGATGGGTGCTGGACCGGTGGCTGGAGGAAGGGTAAACTGGCAGATGGTAAGACGGAGGGATGGATGTGTGGGTAAGTGGGCAGGTACCTGAATACTTGGGTGGGTTGGGGCGCCTGGGTGGCGCAGTCGGTTAAGCGTCCGACTTCAGCCAGGTCACGATCTCGCGGTCCGTGAGTTCGAGCCCCGCGTCGGGCTCTGGGCTGATGGCTCAGAGCCTGGAGCCTGTTTCCGATTCTGTGTCTCCCTCTCTCTCTGCCCCTCCCCCGTTCATGCTCTGTCTCTCTCTGTCCCAAAAATAAATAAACGTTGAAAAAAAAAAAATTTGAATACTTGGGTGGGTAAGTGAGTGGGTCAGCAGAAAGACAGATGGAAGAGGGGGTAAGTAGCTGGAAAGGAAGATACTAGAAACACACTGAGAGAAGCACAGGCGGCGAATATCTCTGGCCCTCTGGCCACCTCCCCCAAGTTGCCTTTTCCAGTGGAAAATGGAAAATCACGGGCCCTGGGAAGACATTTCCCTGTGTGGTCTGTTAATAGAGGCCCAGAAAGGCCAGCCAAGGCTGAGAGCTCACCCCCTACCGGGACCCTGTTATTAGCCATGTTCCCCTACCCTGGCCCTTGGGTGAAAGTATGGGCTGGTGGCCACTGAGGAGCTGGGCCCACCCAGGTCCCTCATTAAGCCTTATTAAGCCCTCAGAGTGGGAGGAAGGAGGGGAGGAGACCTTTCTCACAAAGGTCAGCAGTTGGAAAAAGAAGGTACAGATGTTCTCTGGGGTGGTCATCCACTATGGAGCCATGAGGACTGTGGAAGTTTCCTTGGCCCAACCTGCTCCACCTCCATCTTGCAGGCTGGGGAACCAAGGCCCACACAGGAGGGAAAAGGGACACACCCAGAAGTCAGGACAGAGCCACCCTTAAACTCAGGTCTCCCAACTCACGGGCTGCAGCCTTGCCTCTCTCTGAAATCTGCAGCCTTCAGATTGACATTGGAGATGGAAAGGAATGGGCAGGAGCGGGGCTCCTACATATGCGAAGCCCCCGGGCCAAGCATTTCCTGTCCACGAAGCCTCCGGTCTCCTCTGCGCCCCCACTGGTAATGTGGAAACGATTTGTTTGTCCTTTCATTGATGCAACAAGCCCTCATTCAATGTCTACTCTGGGCCAAACACTGATCGAGGCGCCAGGAGTATGGCATTAGCTAGCTAAACAAGGTTTCTACCCTCGCAGGGCTTACCTTCTAGAAGGGGATGGAGATCATAAACAAGCAGATAAATAACAGGTACTATGAAGACAATCTAATAGGGATTATGAGATATACAGCAACGGAAGGGACAATTTTGGGATGGGATGGCTGGGGAGGCAGGGCCTCTCTGAGAAGGTGACCACGGCCAAGGTAGGCAATTGTAAAGTCCGTGTTCCCTGTTGTCTGTACGGTTGGAGCTGGGACGTGGCTGCCCACAGTGGCCCTGCGACCAGGCCGTTCCTGCCAATGGGATAGGAGCGGAAGCGATACGTGGCCTTGCAAACCTAGGCTTCCAGCTGTGGTTGGGCGCCCCCCATGCTCTCTTGTCTCTTCCCATGGCTGACAGCAAGGGACAAAAAGGCTTCAGGGTGCGGCCACAGTCACTACGTAAGTGAGAAATACACTTTTAGTGTGCTTGAGTCATCGCACGTTTCAGGGCCTTTTTGCCACAGCACTCCAGCCTAATCTAGAGCATACCGCATGTTTGAACTGAGACCCTAGAGACCACATGGCAAAGTGGGCTAGGGCATCACAGGCGGACAATGGCGAGCGGAAAAGCCTCAAGGCAGGACTAAGCTTGGCTTTATCGGAGGAACAGAAGGGACACTGGTGTGGCCCGACTGAATGAAGAGGGGTCACGTGGGGGCAGTGGCCCGTCGGGAGTCCAGCTTTTAGGAGAGGCCACTGTGAATGGGGCCATACGCAGGGGAGAAACCCACCTTGGTGTGCATTTTGAAAAGATCCCCCCGGCTGCTGTGCAGAGATGAGCTGGAGGGAGGCAGGAGTGGCAACGGGAACAGGGAAGGGCTGGGACGGTCGTGGCAGGAGATGATGGTGGCCTGGATGAGGCCAAGGGCAAGAGAGAAGGAGTAAAGGGAATTGATTTAGGGTATATTTTGGAGGCGTTGCTGATTGGGGGGGGGCAAGAGAAATGAAATAATCCACAAGCCACTGGACAAAATCTAACACGGAAGCCAATGCAGATCAATAGGCATTGGGAGGGTATTTTCCCAGCTCACAACCTCCTCTCCCGAGAGCCTTCCACCCATGGGAACTCTGCTTAGTTCATAATCTGGCCCCTCCCCTGTGGCTGAATAGACTGGAGATGAGCTCATAATTGGGGCTCAGCCAATCAGACCCCAGGGCCCTGTCCCTGACAGAGACCCCAGGGAGATGTGGTTGCCCGCCCATCCACCCATCCCAGCGGAAAGAAAGCGTGTAGCCACAAATGGAGTCAACCTCCCTCCACCCCGGCTGGAAGTGCCCCCAGCCAAGCAGGGACCGGCTACCCTTTGCAGATCCTTGGCCTGGCCCGGCAGAAATGGGTGTCCCAGGGCAGAGGATGGGAGGGGCGGGCCAGGCTTCTGGGCCACAGGCTGTAGGCGTGCGATCAGAGACCAGTTATCCCCTGGGAAGAGGGAAGGCGCTTCTGTTTCCCCGTCTGGTGAGTGGCTTTCTGTGGCACATCGTATCTTCCCCAAACGGCCACAAGAGTATTTCTTTTTCCCACGTGCTCTTCGAGAACCCTGCCACTCTCCTCCACCAAGAGGGGGAGTCCACATCCGGCCTCTCCGCGGTTGGGCATGCAGGTTCTAGAGGCTCCCTGGGTTCTTTCACCTCGGTTTCTGCGCCTGTAAAGTGAGGATGCCAGTAACAGCAGGGCCTTTATTGTTTTGTCAGGATCACATGAGTTAATCCACCTAAGCACTTAGGACAGTGCTGGGCACGTGGCAAATGGGAGCTCACATTAAAGCAGGGGCAACAGCTACAGAGCCCTTGACCAATGCCTGGGCTGGACCCCCTAGTAAATGTTAAGGTGAGCCCCATAAGGACGGGGATTCTGGCTGTTCCCTGCCCTCTCCCCAGAGCCCAGAACAGTGCCTGGCCTATAGTAGGTGCTCAAGGAATAGCTGTTGAATGAACACCTCTGAATCGAATTTTTAGTTCTGTGCTTGGCACAAAGCAGCTGTTCAATAAATGCTGGTCCTCCTCACCCCTCCCAGCCTCTCCATCCTGCCAGCCCTGTTTCCACCTGCTCCGGGAAGCCCTCCTGGGCTTCACAGCATCCACTGATGGCCCTGTGGCCCTAGGGTCTTTGCTGCCCCAGGCAAAGTTCTCCACTGATGTCCTCAGCCCATCTCGCACATGCTTCGCCCTATCTGTTGAGCAGATGCTCCCCTTGTTCCCTAGCCCTCCTGCCCAACATGTGTCATGCCAGAAAGCGGGGACTAAAACCAGCCCAGAGAGGAACCCCAGTTTCCCTGCCCACCGCTAAACCCCAGGCCATACACACTCTTGCCCCTGGACAGACTGTGGGGGATGTTCCACGTCACTGAGGCCAGATGCCAGGGGACCCTCCCCTCCCCCACCCCTCCTGGCTGCAGGGGCTGCCGTCCCACCAGGGCCAGGGCCATCCCCCATGCGTGATTCCAACATCTGTAATACTTTCCCCTCTCCTTGTGGCCCTCCTCCTCCAAATTCCTCCCGCTTCATTATTAGTATATATAAAAAATAAAAAAAATTAAGCTGTCTTAATCATTTTCCATATTAGCTGACAGCCGGCTCCCATATGCCTGGGAATGAGACCATTTCTCCTGTGCCCCCCTCTGCTTTTCCAAAATAACTAACCCCAGACAAGGCCCGGTTGTCAAAACCCCTCCGGGTCGGATACAATCCACAGCCCTGTCTCCTCGGGGTCCTGGCTGGCTGGCGTGGCCTGAGTCAGAAGCAAAGGATAGAGGTGGTCTTGTGTCCCCAGCGCTGATCAGGGTGCACTCATGAGCTGGAAGTCTCCATTCCTGCTTTGTCTGTTTTGTCCAGCCCAGAAAAGGAAAGGGCACGAGCTCTGGAGCAGACAGGTTGGTGTTCCAACGCCGGCTCTGCCGGCCTCCAGCTGTGCAACCTTGGGCAATCCACTTAACCTCTCTGAGCCTCAGGTTCCTCATCTGCAAAATGGCAGAAACAATAGCACCAACTTCTCAGTGTTGGGATGAGGGGTCAAGGCGACTATGATGACAACTCCAGCGAGAGTAATGGTTACTAGCCACGCATACCCTGCTGTACGACGGGCACCAAGCCAGGCCCCTACCTGTATCCCTGGCAATCAGTCTGCACAACAACCCGCCTTCCAGACGGGGAACAGAGAGGCTGAGAGATTGCAGATCTCCCCCTGGGAACAAGCAGCAGAGATGTGGAAGAGCTGGGATTCTAATGCGGGCATCCTGACCCCAGCCCCTGCAATCTTCAGGTCCCCTTCCGGTGCTGGCCTTCTGTAGATGCTCCGTAACAGCTCGGTACCCCCCTCCGTCCCAGCTTCACCTTATCTTTCTCTCTCTCTTGGCCTTCAACCCGAGCTCTGCTGTCTTGTCCCCGCTGCCCCCCACCCCATGCCTGCTAGGCTGTGGGCGTCGGGAGGGTGGGTAGGGCCCCAGGGCCCAGGCGTGATCGACTCAGGAGGGCCCGGCTCCACTCCGACCACTTGTCAGCATCCCCTGGGAGCACTAAAAAGCATGGACACCCGTGCCCCAGCCCTGGCGGTGAAGGGCTAGAGGTTCTGGGCTGAACTCGAACTGAAAGAGAAGTTCCAAGCCAGAAGAGGATATACTATTTCTCCAGACCTCCAGTTGGAAGACTGTTTCTGTTTTTGCTTATTGTGAACCAAACTGCTTTTTTTTTTTCTTGACCAAAAAAGGATGACAAGTTGGTTCATAATAGAAGCCCCCAAGAATTCTCCTAGAATTTATCCAAAATATATCCCTTGGCTAAAATACTAGAATATTTATATTGCTATTGGCCTGTCATAAAGACTTGCAATATTTCCTCTACGCCCTCGATCCATACCCCCATAGATCCAGCTTCTCCACATGGAAAATTCTTTCTAAGACAGGCACTTTGCATATGTAATTCCTCACCCTTTCTAAAGCCCTGGGTGGGGGACGTATCATTTCTCTCCATTTTACAGATGAGGAACCCAAGGTTCAGAGTGGTTAAATGATCTGTAACAGTCACACCTGGATTTGAACCCAGGTCCCAACTGCAGAGCCATGGTTTTGCTGACGCAGCCTCTCCAGGAGGCCCGTGGTCCCACCAAGAGACAACCCCGTCCCACGGTCCTGACCCACAGCGTGCGAACCCTCCCACCTTGAGCCAGGCTGGCCTCTGCCCGGAGAGACGGCACCGCCTCCAGCTGCCTGGGCTCAAATCGTAGCTCAGCCCTTCACTAACCATGACAACTCGGGCACATCCTTTACCGCCTCAGCTTCTACTCTCCCCTTTGTTCAGTAGAAATACCGTCTCCCGTCTTGCAGGGCTGTTCTGTGGAACGAAGCCATCCCGTACGTAGAGGGCTGGCACAGAGCGGCCAGAATTCTTACTCTACTTCTAAGTCCCAAAGTGGGGCACACCGAGCAGGGGCTCAAACATCACTCCTTGGTGGCAAACGGGAGGCTCGAAACAACAAAAACAAGAAACTAGAAAGAAATGTGACAAAACATTGGCAATAGAGCCTTCTGGGGATGAGATGACGGGTGATTTTGTTGTCTTCTTCGGGATTTGTTTTTCCCCAGGCTCTCAGATGGAAAGAACATTACACCGCGTTTCCCTAATTCTGGGACGGCGTGAGCTCTGATATGCAACATCGACGGCATTTTTTTTTTTTTTTTTCAGAGGAAAGGAGGAAATGCTACCGTTTGGAATTGTAAGACTTCTCCCGATTTTAGAAAAGTTAACGTCTATGGAGGAAGGCTTCTTAGGTCAAGGAAATAGTGTGGAACCAAGTAATCACAGTGGGGGCGGTCGGCAGGGGAGAATAAAATTTATTTATTTATTTAAAAAAAATTTTTTTAACGTTTATTTATTTTATTTTATTTTTTTATTTTTTTATTTGTTAATTTTTTTTTTTCAACGTTTATTTATTTTTGGGACAGAGAGAGACAGAGCATGAACGGGGGAGGGGCAGAGAGAGAGAGGGAGACACAGAATCCGAAACAGGCTCCAGGCTCTGAGCCGTCAGCACAGAGCCCGACGCGGGGCTCGAACTCACGGACCGCGAGATCGTGACCCGGGCTGATGTCAGACGCTTAACCGACTGAGCCACCCAGGCGCCCCTAGGCGTCTTTTAAAAAGGGGCGCCTGGGTGGCTCAGTCGGTTAAGCGGCCGACTTCTGCTCGGGGCACGATCTCGCGGTCCGTGAGTTCGAGCCCCGCGTCGGGCTCTGTGCTGACGGCTCAGAGCGTGGAGCCTGTTTCGGATTCTGTGTCTCCGTCTCTCTCTGACCCTCCCCCGTTCATGCTCTGTCTCTCTCTGTCTCAAAAATAAATAAACGTTAAAAAAGAAAAATAAACAAATAAATAAATAAATAAAAGACGCCTGGATCAGGGTGCCTGCGTGGTTCAGTCAGTTGAGCGTCCAACTTCGCCTCGGGTCATGATCTCGTGGTTCGTGAGTTCACGCCCCGCACCCGGCCCTCTGCTGTCAGCTCAGAGCTCCGGAGCCTGCTTTGGATCCTCTGTCCCCCTCTCTCTGCCTCCACCCCCCCCCCTCAAAAATAAATAAAACATTAAAAAAGAAGAAGAAAAAGATACATCACTTTGCAGAACCCCAGAACGTCAGCTTAATGCCGCCAGCACGCATCGGACTGACCTGGGCTCTGTCCCGGTCCTCAAAACCCAGCATCTCTGGGCTGGGACCCGAGAATCTGTATTTTGTGCTAACAGAGCAGATCCTAGAAACCGTGCTGGAAACAAATCTCCCCCTCCTCCACTTTCTGTCCCCATCTTACAGATGGGAAATCTGAGGTCCCTGAGAGGAGTCATTAGGACCCTCTAACATACATGAATGGCACAAGCAACCAATCCCCCCCCCACCCCTGCCTCACCCCAAAGGGTCTTTCTCACCCCCTACCCCAGCCCTTCCCCCGCTCATTGCTCTGCCCACCCTGAGATGTTTCTTCCCTCTTTCCCTAAGGGAGTGTCCCCTGTTCTTCATTAGGAGATTCTGGGTATTTTTGTCTCTCTGAGTACAGTATTCTATTGCCAGCAAATAATTTTAAATAGAAAAAACATGCCCCCAAATTTAACTGGAAAACAGAAAATAAATAGGAAGGGAGTGAGCTGAGTGCCTGCTCTCTTGGTGAAGCGGGTGGGCTCCAAGCCTCCTCTCCCACACCTCTGAGATGGGATCACAGCACCCACCTCCCGGGTGCCGTGAGGACCAGGCGAGAAGTGCAAGAGATACACTCTGCACGGAGCATCTGTGTTCATTCCCGTCCACAGTTGCTTGATAAGTGACTAGTTACTTGCTCTTTGGACTTTGAGATAATCATGTGAAGGAAATGGCGAGGGACCCAAAGTCCTCTACTTGGCTATTTCCCTATCAAGAGCCGTTTTATTTGTTTACTTTTTACTACTTATTTATTTTGGGAGAGCACGCGCGTGCAAGTGAGTGAGGAGGAGGGGCAGAGAGAGAAGACAGAGAATCCCAAGCAGGTTCCGAGCCACCAGCACAGAGCCCGACTCGGGGCTCAAACTCACCGACCGAACCGTGAGATCATGACCTGAGCCAAGATCAAGAGCCGGATGCTTAACCGACTCACCCGGGCCTTCCATCAAGAGCCATTAAAAATTTTTAAAAATTAATTAAAATTAAATTAAATTAAAATTAATTAAAACTAAAACATTAAATTAAAATTAACATTAAAAAATGTTAAAAAAATTTTTTTTTAACATGTGTTTATTTTTGAGAGGCAGAGAGAGACGGAATGTGAACACGGGAGGGGCAGAGAGCTATGAGACAGAGAGACTCCAAAGCAGGCTCCTGGCTCCGAGGTGTCAGCACAGAGCCCGATGCGGGGCTCGAACTCACGAATCGTGACATCACGACCTGAGCCCGAGTTGGACGCTTAACCCGCGGAGCCACCCAGGCGTGATCAAGGGTCATTTTAAAACAGGCCATCGGATGTCAACTGTTCACAGCTCAGAATGACCTTCCAAAAGCCTAACACAGAGCCTATGTTCCTCCAGCTTTAGAACTTTCCAACCCTCCCCATTGTCTATAAAACATAGCTAACCGGCTCAGCCTCAGAATCCCCCCAGGACAGAGGCCCTGAAGGGTTTCCAATGTCAAGTTTCACCTTTCTTTACCTTCCTTGCACCCTCTGCCCTCCCACCGACGTCCACCTCCTTTCTTCCCCCAGGGAGGAGTCAGGTGCGGAGTTAGGTTAATCCGAGGCCTTACCTTCAGCCACACTTTTGTCACTGGTCAGAGTGAGACCCTCCCTTATTTTATTATCTGTCCCTCTCAGGCCCTGTTCCCGCTGTCATCTCCCTGCACCTCAGCAACCCCTCTAACACACCTGGCAAATGCCATTAAATATGCACATGGCCTCAGAGATTATGCGATGTTGTGCTCTGCATGTGTGTTTTTAATTTCACCTAACTGCTATTACTAGAATTGTTTCTTGTCTTTCCCACTCAACCAACACTGGTTTAAGATCTCGCTTCCATGTACGTTGCTTCTCACTCCTGCATCGTCTGCCACGGGGAGCCTCCTCCATGCTTCACTTGCCTCTTCCGCTGGGGCCGGAGGAAATAAACCTCTGGACCATACGTCGTGCAAGAGAACTTAACAGCTTCTGCTTATCACGTGGGCCGGTCACTGTATGTTCATGTACTGTGGCCCTTTAGAAGACCACAAACCATTGTAGTGTCTGCCATTTTTTTCAATCACCTCCACCAAAGAAATGGCCACCCCCTTGGGGGAGATGTTGCCCCCATTGGGAATGCATCAGCTGAGGCCATTTCCCTCGTGTGATTGGCTAGAACATGGACCGGTGAGGTTGATGTGGACAATAGATGCGAGAGCCACAATGGGGGAAACAGTTCCTTTTCCACCTTTGTGCTTATCATGGCTGGGTGTGATGTCTGGATCTGCGGCAACCATCTTGTGACTACGAGGACAACCTTGATGTGCTTCGGGTGGCCAAATAGGGTACCAGAACCTAGACCATTGATCATATTGTTGAACAAAGTAATCATCCCTGAAGGTGCCCTAGCCATGAACTCCCTGTTACGTGAAGTAATGCATTTTCTCTCATCGGTTAAGCCTGTCCAACTGTTTCGTCGTTGCCTTTGTTGTTTGTTTTGCTTTGTTTTGTAATGGCAGCTGAAGGCATCATAACATTCTGTTCTCTTTCCCAGTAAGTTCTAGCGAATATCCCGAGGCAGAGGCTCACCGACCCTGATGGGCCAAGAGCCCATCCCCAAACTAACCACGTAGCAGGCTTGGGTCCTGTGCCCACCTACCCTTGTGGCTTAAGGGTAGGAAGGGATTCACCACACCTCGACCTAGAGTGGGGGCCGTTCCTCAGAGGGAGACCAGCAAGGTGTTTCCCAAAGAGGTCATGAATGCCAAGAGGGTAGAGAGGACAGCTGGGTTCCACACCCACCCTGCCCCTTCTGCAAGGAGTACCTTCCAGTGCCCCACCCCTCCCATCCCCCAGTCCCCACACTCGTCTTCATTGAACTCACAGCTTCCTCTGCTGGAAGCTGTCCCCAAGACCCAGCTGAAGTTGACCACTACCCTGGTGGTGCCTCATGGGGCATTTGTAGTCTACCTTGGCCCTTGAGTGGCCAGTCTTCACAGCATGCAACCATCCATCCACCCATCCACACAACAATCATTAACTAGCACTTTCGATGGCCACCCACAGGCCTTGGGGTACCAAGGAAGAATAAGACGGAATTCCCATCCTCAAGGATTTCACGGTCCGGGGGAGGAAGCCAGACTCACAGACCTTCATTCCATCCACATTTATTGGGACCTTCTCCATGCTGGTTCTCAGGTACAGAGCCGAGTAAGATATTCCTTCCCAAAGAAAGAGGAAGTTCCCCAGCTGGGGGACAGACAAAGAACAAAGAAGTAAAGTGCCTAACGAGGTGTAGAAGCCACGCCCACTGATCGCTCCGACTGGGAAGAGATGACAAGATGCCTTAGACAATCTCGGCCCTGGGGGGGTGCCCTGACTACGTATACGCCAGGGAAGTTGGGCGCCATTTGCCAGGGGTCAGGTGCAGCCGATGCCTTTGTGGCCTGACTGAGGCCACCCTCCCCCTCACCCCGGGTCTGCGGGGCTCCTGCCCCTGGGGTCCTGCTTGCATAAGGAGACCTGGATCTGTGGGGAAGGAGAGAGCTGGAGGAGCCAACACCTGGCCTCCAGGAATCACAATTGATGCTCCGGGGCGGGGGGGGGGGGAATCTGTGCAGGCAGATGCTAGGAGTTTGCGGTGGAGAAGCTGCTTGTTAGGGACCAACATCTGTGGAAGGGAGGGAAGGGAGGGAAGAAGGACTGAGCAGCAGACCCAATACAGCCTTGGCCTAGCTGACCAGGAAGTCGGGAGAATGAAGTGGCCCCGAAGGGGCCTAAATGTCTGGATCTTTATTCCCAGCCCTCTCGTCCTCCAGATGCAGGCTGCCCCAGGGAGGCACGACCTCTGTCAAAACTGCCGACCCTGCAGGGGCTGACGCTGAAGTCTTCTGGCCCTCGCCTACGGCTGTCGGGTCCTTCAGGGTCAGCCTCGGCTCTAAGTGCCACCATTCTTAGGGCCTCTTCTTCAAGAGGCCCACCGCGGTAACCACAATTAGGCAGACCTGTCCTGGGGCATCAGTGTGGCCCCAAATCGGGTCTAGAGAAACCCCCAGAAAAGCCGAGTTATTTCACACACGAAGTTTTTTCAGCTGTGAGGCTAAATCTTTAAGTCTGAGGTGGCGCGGGGAAACCTCCGATGGTGAACTGCACTGGACCAGGAAAGCAGGCAGGGTGCACGCAATTCTTGCTTGGCCACCGTTAAAAGAAGGAGCAAAACTCCCCGTGTGCTCACACGGAGGGCTCCCCCCGTGTTTGTCCAGGAAACGGTGAGAAAATAGGAGCGACGGTGTAATTGCCATGGCACGCAGATGCTTTCTAGGGAATGCCAACCCCTCCACCTTCACCCCATGACCTTTCCTCGCTGGCTCACCATGCTCAAGGTCAACCCTCCAGCTCTTGGTCCTTTGCGGCCTTTGGGTCTTTGGAACACACAGCCCCTTTGGCCTGAATTGCTCCTGGCCCAGCCCAGCTTAGATCTCAGCCGGAGTGTTGCTTCCTCGACAAGCACTTGGGCCTATGCAAACAGATTTGTGTGGACCCGGGCCTTGCGTCCAGCAGATAATGATTCCAGGAACAAGCATGGATGGGTGAGCCCATGAACCGGATCTAACCCTAGCCCCACCTCTCACTGCTGTGTCTCCTCACTCCTCCATTGTCTCCTCTGCCAAAAAGTCAGTAGGAATACCTTCCTGGGTCAGTTAGGAACGCTTCTGCAGCTGCAAACAGCAGAAACCCCGACGAAGAGCTGCTTAAACATGATCTCCCAAGCAAGAAGCCTGAAAGGAGGAATGCCAGGGCTGGTTTACCGGCACCGTCACGTGACGAAGGACCCACGTGCTCCCGTGTTCTCTCTCTCACCCCCTCTCTCCTTCCTTCTCCCTCCCCATCTTCCTCTTCCCATCGCGTCCACTCTGCCGCTGATCAACCATTTGCCTTTCGTCCGAAAGCTTGCTGCCTCGTGATCTCGAGATGACTGCCGAGCTCCAAGCACCACCTTCAAGTTCAAAGCCAGAAGAAAGCTCTGAAAGGCGAGATGCCATCTGTGGACTCTGCTCACACACCTGTGGCTTTTATCAGGAAACAGTATCTTCCTGAGAACTGTCCCATCCGATCCCCCTCGCATCCCGCTGGGCAGACACAGCCACTCCGACAGGCAAGGAGAGTGGGAGTGCCGGGATTAGGCATCGGAGCTTCAGCCTCCCTGGTGGGAGGGAGCAAAGGGAAAGAGGGCAGAATGGACTCCTGGATCATCAGCCCGTCGTGTCTCCTTCTCTACTTCACAGCAGAAGAGAACTTGTGTGAAAACTCGACTTGCTGGGAGCTCTCTGAAGGCCACCGCAGGTCCGAGAACAATCTGCCTTCCTAATTACTCATGACCTAGTAAGAGAAATCAGTTTTGGAAGCGATCGATAATACTTTGCATTTGCACAACTACAGACTTTTGAAAGCGGGAGAGAAAAGAAATTATTAAGCGCAGCCCGGGTCCCAGGACTTTGGCAATGCATCCTCCCCGTGACCCCTTCGATCCAGCTGAAACAGCCTTGCCACACCACCCCGATCCCCTCACTGCCAGACCCTGCGCTCGTTTTCCTGACCTTATAACTATTCGAATCCCCCTCAGCATTTGGGCTGCTGAATTTGACCGGTTGACCTCTCCCTCCTCCATCTGATCCTGGGGGCTCCTCCCCCACGGGCAGGCGGACCACCTCGGGTCTCCCACCTCTGCTCTTCTCCTCTGTCTCCCCTCCCCGTCTATCTCTGTCCCCGAGGTTCGCAAAGCCTTGTGTGCCTCAGCGTCACCCAAAGAGCCTGCTGACGCGCAGATGGCCGGTCTCCCCCCGCCGCTGCCCGCGACTCCACAGTCTGCGATGAAACCTGAACGTTTCAGGTGATGTGAAGCCGCTGGTCCTGGGACCACACCTGGAGAACCACCCACCGTCTCAGCTGGTGTCCAGGGCCCTGCCTCTCAGCCTTGGCCGCGTGTTAGAATCGCCAGGGAAGCCTTAAAATGCTGATGCGTGGGTCCCATTCCCCCAGAGACTGAACTGACTAGTCTACACGATATCCTGGGCACCTGCAGCTTTGTAAACCTCCGCACGTGCTTCCCCTGTGCACCCAAAGCTGCGAGCCCCCCGGGCGGATTCCACCTGCATGCTGAGGACTCCTAAACCCATTTCCCTTTCCCAGACTTGCCCTCCGAATCCCCACCTGATTCAGCCGCTCGGTATCTCCACCGGGCTGATGCACAGCATCTCAGCGTTAACACAACCACAGTGGAAGTCTGGATCTTTGCTTCCAAACCTGTTGCCTCTCCACCTTCCGCATCTCAAAAGACAGCAACTACACCCCTCCGGTTCCGCAGGCTACAGCCCTTGGAGGCACCCTTGACCTCTCTCTCCCCGTCCGGCCCCGCCTGCAATCCTTCGGCACGTCCTGCCAGGGCTGCCTCCAGAACACGGCTCCCAATCTCCTCTTCTCTCCACCTGCACTGCTAACGCCTGGGTCAGGGTACCACCTTCCCTGGCTGGTCCCCGCAGCATCCTGACCTCCTCGCTCTTTCCACTCCGTACTCCCTCGCCGACGCACTCTTCCTCAGCGCGGCCAGAATCATCTCTGCAAATCATACACCAGACCATGATGTGCCCCGGCTTCAGGTCCAGCAAAACAACGCCTCCACTCCTGCTTCCTCCTCAGCCTGACCTCCAGCCACACTGGCCTGCCTTCTCTCCCTCAAACACACCCAGTTATCTCTTGAGTTTGCTTTTCCACTCACCTGGACGACTTCCCTGGGTCCCTCTGCATGGGGCCAGCGACTTCTCACCTTCCAGGTCTGTTTACGTGGTACCTTCCCCAAAACAATAACCCCGGCCCACTTGTTATATACTTGGTTGTCCTCTATCCCCTTCTCAGCCCCTATGGGCCTACGATTCTTTGATTTGCCTATTTACTGGTTCGAGGAGTTTCCCACTAGCCTGTGAGCTTCTTGAGGGCAGGAACCGTGTCTGACTTGTTCACCGCTGGAGCCTCAGCCCCCGGGAGAGAGAAAATGTCTGGAAGTTCCTTGAGAATGGCGACCACAGCCTGCCTACTCCTTTAACACCACAGCCCCTGGCCCTGAGTGGGTGTTCAATAAAAGCTTCCCGAATGATTCGAACGGCGTTTACCTGTCGGACTTCTAAGACGGTCTCGTCTTAGTTTCCCCACGAAAGGGGGCGAGCGATTCTAATACCCCTTCCGACGGAACTGCTACCCCATCCTAGAAGGAAGGACCGGCAGTCACCCCTGTTCGATGGAGGTCATCGGCTGCCCTTGCCCCCTCCGCAGCCCTCTGTTTCCCAGGCGACCCCGGTGGACCAGGCTGTCCCAGAAACTGGAGCACAGGCTCCGTTATGAGCTCTCTGCAGGAAGATGTCTGACCAACTGCCTTTGCTAGCGGGTAGTTAATCCCCCAGGGGGCTTCCTCTAATTAAAACCAAAAGTGAAACTATAACTGCGCCAGAGCATATGCACATGGTGCCGCTTAAAAGGGACAGATTTACGAGGTGTCAACAACTCCAGAGTAGCCCCTGCTCCAGCATCAGGTGCTACAAATCATCAAAATTGGAACCAAATGAGTCACCGGGACTCGAGATACAACATCCAGTGAGGGCTGCTGGGTGGTTCTGAGAAATTTATGAAGATTATTTGAAACGCACCGAATATGTTCCTGCCACAGGCCCTTTGCACTTATGGCGTATGCTCGAATTATAGGTTTAAGTACGGTTTATGGTGTCTAATCCACTGCATTTTTATCCTAAGTGACACTCAAATTGTCTCATCTTTGGCCAGTAAGAAACTCTTTAAGTTGGCTCTTGAGTCCTTTGGACATTTCTCCACTAGTCTTTATATCTAGTAACATTTCTATGTAGTATGACAAAATACTCCAGGCTTTTCTTACCCTCAGGCCCAACACAGCTGTTTCTCCAAGGAGTCCTGATTCCTTTTAACAGGAAATGATATCTCAAGACCACGGTCTGGATGCTAAGGATGTTCATTGTCAGTGGGCCGGTCGTGGCCTTGCTAGTGGATGCACATGTATGTAGAATAACACGGAGAGGGGCGCCTGGGTGGCTCAGTCGGTTAAGCGTCGGACTTCAGCTCAGGTCACGATCTCGCGGTCCGTGAGTTCGAGCCCCGCGTCAGGTTCTGGGCTGATGGCTCAGAGCCTGGAGCCTGCTTCTGATTCTGTGTCTCCCTCTGTCTCTGCCCCTCCCCCATTCATGTTCTGTCTCTCTCTGTCCCCAAAATAAATAAACGTTAAAAAAATTAAAAAAAAAAAAAAAAAAGAATAACACGGAGATTCTACTGGGACTTTCAAGTCAAACTCAGAACTCGGACTGTTTAACCTCTTTCCAATGTATGTGTATGTTTTTTTCTTACCTGGAGAATTCTGTCCTTCAGGAAAGGTTCATGGAAACAATGTTGCCAGAGTACTTGCATGATGAGAACACTCTGTGCCCTTTGTATTCTGAAAATTGGATTTGATGGATACAAAAACTTTGGTCATCATTTTCTTGCCTCCAGGATCCTAAATGTTGCCCTGTTTTCTGCTACCATAAAGCAGTGCTTTTAAAAAAAGAAAAAATCTGATGAAATCCAATGTTCTTTGCTTATGTAAGGGCTCTTTTTGCCTAGATACCCTTTATTTTTCTGTCAAGTGATTTTACTGGAATATGTCTTGGTCAATTTGGGTCAATACCGTCAGGTGTGTGGGGTTCTCTTTCAATACATAATTTCAAAGTTGTTTTCTGCCTCAAGAAAGCTTTCTTTTTTTAAAACAAGTTTATTTTTATTTATTTTGAGAGAGATTGAGAGCAAGCAGGGGAGGGACAGAGAGGGAGGGAGGCAGAATCCCAAGCAGGCTCAGCACCGTCAACGCAGAGCCCAGTGCAGGGCTCGAACTCACGGACAGTGAGATCCTGACCTGAGCCAAAATTAAGAGTCGGATGCTTAACAGATTGAGCCACCCCGGGGGGCCCCAAGAAAGCTTTCTTGAGTTGTGGTTTTTAGTGTTTATTCTGTTTGGTCTTCTTCCTTTGATTTTCTCTTTTAGGAGCTCCTGTTAGCCATATGATGTATCTTCTTGGCTTATCAATATCAGTCACTTTCTCTTGAGTCTTTTTCATGTCTCCATTTCTTTTTGATCGTTTGAGACCTTTCTCCATTTTTACTTTCCCTTTCTCTTCTAGTATTACTTATTGTGTCGATTCACTCTGTCCTTCTAGTTTACATTTCATTTTTTTAATAGCGTTCTTTTTATTTCTAAATATAATTTCCGAGTTTTTCCTAATGGCTTCTGACTCAATTGGAAACAGCACATTGCAGTTCTAGTCTACTTTATGAACTTGTTTCTCTGGAAGGCTTTCAGGATCCAGAGGGATATTATCGTCCATATATTTTTTAATAACTTAGTTTGGGGTCTGACCTTGATCCTTTTCCCAAGGTTCGTGTTTACGTTAAATTGGGTTTTAGAAGCGGGGCGGGAGTGGGGGAGGCGTTTAGAATGCACACACTGTTCAAAGGAGCTTTTCTAAATTGTTAGAGCTTCCTCTTTTTTTTTGTTTTTAGACAACATCCAGAGATACGGTGGCTTGCTTTCTGAGATGTTCTGGTTCTATTCTCCTCCCCCACTTGAGTCAGAGCCTTTCTCCTTCTTCTGTCTGCACCGTCTTCATCCTGCTCACTTTTCAAGACCTGTCGGCTTTGGGGCTTATCCTGCTCTGAGGTCTGCCGGACACAGGCTGCTTACCTCTGCTTCCTCCAGCACAGGCTCGATATCTCACCGATTTTGTGGCTGCCGATGGTTTCCCCACAGTGTGCTTATACTTGGAGTTGAAGGTAACTCAGTGATGTAGGCTTGCTATAAATGTGATCTATGGATTTTGGTTTGCTATCTGTCTGCTCTGTTTTTTACGGGGAGTTTGGGAAGATCCAAAAACTATGCATCTAGTATTGCTGCCATCTTTCCAGAATTTTCCACGAAATTAAAAAAAAAAACAAGTTTTAATGTTTATTTATTTTTGAGTGAGAGAGAGACAGAGTGTGGACAGGGGAGGGGCAGAGAGAGAGGGAGACACAGAATCCTAAACAGGCTCCAGTCCCTGAGCTGTCAGCACAGAGCCCAAGGCCGGGCTTGAACCCACGGACCGCGAGATCATGACCCGAGCCTACGTTGGATGCTTAACCAGTTGAGCCACCCACACGGCCCCAGGAAATTTGTAGTTTACATTTTAATGCAATTTTTAATTTAGATCACATTCCAACTTGAGTTTTTAATGCGAGGCTATAAGGTAGCACCAAAAACAGGGACAATAGTACTAGTTTTGAACACAGAATTTTAAATATATTTAAAGTTGTCAACATTTAACAGTAGTTAAGACTTCGAATATAAGTACAGATTTCTGACTTCTCTGGAAACGCTGGAAGTTCTGGATATACTGGGCCTACATTTCAACATGGCAACAGTGGGCTGGACTGCAGAGTGGGGCTCCCATTCAGAGGGGGTGTGTGCTCTCTAGCTCTCCACGGTCCCCATCGGCTGACTTCACACTACGTTATCTGCTTGGTCCCAGAAGCTTTGAGCTTGCAGCTCTCGAACTATGGGGACTCTGGGTACGTTAACTTCCTAACTAACAAAGTACGACACACTGGGTGGTTTAGAGCAACGGACATGCATTGCTTCACATTCTGAGCAGGGTCATGCTCCCTTTGAAGGCATCAGGGGAAGATCTGTCCCAGTCTTCTCTCCTAGATTCTGGTACTTACTTGGTTTGTGGCAGCCAATTCCAGTCTTCACAGAGTGTTCCGCTGGTGTGCGTGTCTGTGTCTAAATGGCCCCTTTTCATAAGGACATCAGGGATGCTGGATTAGGGCCTGCCCTACTCTAGCATGATCTCGTCCTAACCTGACTACATCTGTGACAATCCTATTTCCAGACAGAGTCACCCAAGGATTAGGACTTCAGCATAGGAATTTGCAGGGTGTGGGGTGGAGATACACGTCAAGCCACAACACTGGCTTTCCCCGGAGCTTCTCTTTGGGGGAGAATCCATAGGCCCCAAGGTCCGTTGAGGCCCCAGGAAAAACTCAAACCCAAGCCCACGCCTCTCCAAGTATCTGCAGGAGAAACCCATTCTCTTTGAGAGTGGTAGCCCAGGGTCTGAATTTCTCCAAGGCAGTTTTAGGGTCCCTAATCAGCCTGTTGCTAACTCCCCACTCCCCCCAAGTTGAGCGCCCAGCTGGACTGCCTAGATGTGCCCTCGGCCACGGAGGGAAGCAATCCCAAGGCGCTGTATCACCACGGTGGGGTTTGGGCCAGATCCACCAACAACTGCACTCCTGTTGACCCCACATCTTTCTTTAGCTTCCTCTTTTTTTTTCCTTTTACACAAATAAATATCTTTAAGTGTACTTACTGAACTAAAATATAGTTAAAAATCAAAAATCATATCACAAACGTAAGTCAGGGAGGCGATATCTATCTTTCGCTATGACGAGCAGATGCTAGAAACGTAAACGCTCTAAAAACTAAGTAACAGCATTCAATTCTTGCTAGAGCCTCTTGCCTCCCTGAGAAACTCGAGCCTGAGTTCTTTCTTTGTTTTAAAAAAAAAAAAAAAAAAAGATTAGCAAATGCTGGAGAGGTGTTGAAGAGTATTATTGCCCAACTGAGACTTTCTCCTTAAAGTTAGAGGACTGATGAAAAATGAGAAGTAAAATAACACTCTTCTATCACTCTACTGTGTGCGATTCAGTGCTTTGCAGAGTCCTGAGTCCTGGCTAGGGTACCTTGGGTACACCCACGATGCTCCAACCACACTTGCGGAAACACTGACACCACAGGAAAAGAACTGAAAGAAGAATTCTTGGTTGCCATTAAGTCTCTTCCTTGTATCCGTCAGCAGTTGGTGCGTAACAGCCACCCCAGAGCTCCGTGGCTTGAAACATTTATTACTGCAGCTCGTGCATCTGCGGGTCGGCTGGAACTGTCCATTTTGGCTGGGCTGGATCGTGCACCCTCCAGGAATACTCATTCTTTTCAAGTGCACACGGAGCATTTGCTAAAATAGACATTATTCTTGGGGCGCCTGGGTGGCGCAGTCAGTTAAGCGTCCGACTTCAGCCAGGTCACGATCTTGCGGTCCGTGAGTTCGAGCCCCGCGTCAGGCTCTGAGCTGATGGCTCAGAGCCTGGAGCCTGTTTCCGATTCTGTGTCTCCCTCTCTCTCTGCCCCTCCCCCGTTCATGCTCTGTCTCTCTCTGTCCCAAAAATAAATAAACGTTGAAAAAAAAATTTAAAAAATAAAATAGACATTATTCTGTATGAGGAAACAGGACAGAGTATTGTAGTGCAGGGGAAAATCTTCCAGTTAATATCCTGGAACTTTGCTCAAGGCTGGGCTTGGCCAGGGCACTTAAGCGGGGACAGCACTGCCCCCTATATCTCACTTTCCTCCTGTGGGAGCCCAGATGCACCGTCACAGTGATGGCAAACACACAAGGCAGCAGATAGAAGCGTGAGAGCTTTCATAAGGCCCAGGCACACTGTCATTTCTGCCTCGTTTCATTGACCAAAACCTGGTTGAGGGTAGCATTTCTTCTTTTGTGGGAGGAACTGCAAAGGACATAGATACAGGGAGAGGTAAAGAATTGGAACCAATACTGCACTCTCCCACAGTATTGCAATTGCTTGCATTATTTCACAAATTTCACCATTCATAGGATAATGACCTTGGACTATATCAGCTTTTCAGCTCTTTCACCATAGGGGACTTTTTTCATTTTTCTTCTGCACCATCCAAATGGTGAAAGATTTTTATGTCTTTAGTAAACTGCATTTATTAGTAAAATTGCTTTCAGGTTTTTTGAAATAGTGCCATCTTCTGGGACATCAATTTTAAGACCGGTGGATTAGATACCCTTGAGGTATCTAACGGTCTATCCACCCGAGTCTACACATTTATTAAGCCGTTATTCTAAGATTCTAAGCTTTTAAAATATTCAAGATGCTTATATGTTTTGTTATATACTTCTAGGACTCAACAACTAGCCAATGAAACTACATTTCCAAAGACTCTGGGTTTATACTTCTAAGATCCTCTGGATTTGTTTCCAAGATCCAAAGACTATGAATGCTATTACATCTTAGAATATTAGCCGGAGGATTTTCCCCTGCACTATTATACTCTTCGTCCTGTTTCCTGGTACAGACTAATGTGTATTTCAGTGAATGTTACATGTGCACTTGAAAAAACTGTGTCTCAGGTCATGATCACACTGCTCAGGGGTTCAAGCCCCGCGTTGGTACCTGTGCTGATGGCTCAGAGCCTGGAGCCTGCTTCAGATTCTGTGTCTCCCTCTCTCTCTGCCCTTCCCCCACTCATGCTCTGTCTCTCTCTTTCAAAAATAAATAAACATTAAAGAAGAAAAGAAAAGAATGCGTATTACACTGTTGTTGGGTAGAGTATTGTGTAAATTTCAATTCAATGCAGTTGTTTGATGGTGTTGTTCAGTTCTGTCTCCTTGCTAATTTGGTCTGTGATTTCTATTGATTACTGAGAGAGGAGTATTGAAGTCTTCAACAATAATTATGAATGTGTCTATTCCACCTTTCAGTTGTCAGTTTTCACTTCTTGTATTATAAAGTTTTGTTTTTTGTTTTTTTTTTTTTTTTTAGGTGCGTACACACTTTGGGTTTGTTTTGTCTTCTTAGTGAATAGACCCATTGATCATTATTTGATGTTTCTCTTTATCCCCAGTGATTTGCTTTGCTCTGAAGTTCACTTTGGTATTAATATAGTCGTTCCAGGGGCGCCTGGGTGGCGCAGTCGGTTAGGCGTCCGACTTCAGCCAGGTCACGATCTCGCGGTCTGCGGGTTCGAGCCCCGCATCAGGCTCTGGGCTGATGGCTCAGAGCCTGGAGCCTGTTTCCGATTCTGTGTCTCCCTCTCTCTCTGCCCCTCCCCCGTTCATGCTCTGTCTCTCTCTGTCCCAAAAATAAATAAACGTTGAAAAAAAAAAAAAAAATTAAAAAAAAAAAAATATAGTCGTTCCGGCTTTCTTGTGATTATTGTTGGCATGGTATGTCATCTTTCATCCTATCAAGTTTAATCTGCCTGCGTCACCATATTCGAAGTGAGTTACTTACAGATGTTGTATGGTTGGGTCACGTTTGAGTTTTTTTTTTTTTGTTTTTTTTTTTAAATTTTTTTTTTTTTTTTTTCAACGTTTATTTATTTTTGGGACAGAGAGAGACAGAGCATGAACGGGGGAGGGGCAGAGAGAGAGGGAGACACAGAATCGGAAACAGGCTCCAGGCTCTGAGCCATCAGCCCAGAGCCTGACGCGGGGCTCGAACTCACGGACCGCGAGATCGTGACCTGGCTGAAGTCGGACGCTTAACCGACTGCGCCACCCAGGCGCCCCCACGTTTGAGTTTTTAAATCTATTTTGCCCATCTCTGATTTTTGAGTGGTATGTTTAGACCATTTACATTTAATATCCTTATTCGTTTGGATTTACAGATACCATTTTATTATTTCTTTTCTATTTGTTCCCTCTATTTTTTATTCCATTTCTTCCTTTTCTGACTATTTTTCTTGGGGTTATTTGAACATGTTTTTGGTATTCCATTTTAACTTATCTATTGTGGTTTTATTAATCTTATTCTTTATTAATTCTTTATTAATCTTAATCTTATCTATTGTGTTTTTATTACTTCTTTGTATGGGTATTTTTTAGTGGCTGCTCTATTGATGGCCACATACATACTTTAGCTTGTCACCATCTATTTAGAGTCAATATTTTACCACATTGAGTGAAATATAGACACCTTACCATTTATATGTCTGTTTACCCTCCTTCCTTTATGTTACAGTGGTCTTATATATAACATCTATGTACATTGAACTTTCTAACAATGATTCGGCAAATATTCACTGTTATCTGTCTCTATATGTTAAAGAACTCAGGAGAAAAAAGTAGTTTGTTGTTTTTACCTAAATATTTACCATTGATGACCCATTATTACCACTTATATTGCTCTTTCTTCCTGGTCTTCTAAATTCCCTTCTGTTTGAAGGACTTCCTCTAGCAATTCTCTTAAAGCAGACTTGATGGCTATGAATTCTCTTGTTGTTGTTGTTTTCACCTGAGAATGTCTTTTTTTCACCTTCATTCCTGAAGGATATTTTTGCTGGGTATAGAACTCTGAGGTGACAGTTCTTTTTTTTTCAGCACCTTAAATGTATTGCCTTCTCACCTCCATGGCTTCTGCTATAAAATCTGGAACCAAAAGTGTGGGGGGAAAGTTTTATGGGGGTGTCAGACAGTTAATAAAAATAGCATGTTATTTTTCTGGATTTTGAATTGCTTGTGGTATTTATTGGCTTTTAAAAATATGTGATATATTTCCATTTTCTTCTCTCATTTTAAATAAATATTCACATACATACCTAAGCGTATATTCATAATTTTCTTTTCTTTTTCTTAAGAAGGGTTACCCCAAATGGTATAAGGTTTAGACCTCACCAAAACTGGATTGAGCCCTGCTTCCACTCTCCTCCTGCACCCCGCATCCCTTCAAAGACATATCAGGGCCAAAAAAAGACAGGAGTGGGACGCCTGGTGGCTCAGTCTGTTGAGCATCCGACTTCTCTGACTTTGGCTCAGGTCACAATTTCACAGTTCATGGGTTTGAGCCCCACCTCAGGCTCTCTGCTTGTCCATGCAGAGCCTGCTTCAGATCTTCTGTTCCCCCCACTCCCTCTCTGCTTTGCTCTCTCTCTCTCTTTCTCTCCAAAATAAATAAACATTTAAAAAAGAAAAAAAGGACAGGACTTGGCTGAGTCCTAGCCACAGTACAGGAAAATTCTTCAGGAGGTGCCTACACAGACAGAGTCCCCCACAGGTCAGAGACTTGAAGTGAAACAGACCCCTGAAGGTGGCGCAGGTGAAATATCAAAATCCGAGTCCTGGCTGAAAATCAGAATGAGGAAGGCACAGCAGGAGCAGAGAACGTGGCTGTAGGACCAGATGCTCCTTCCTATGCTGGGATTCGATAAGCCCCCCAGGTTTTAGACATAACCCAGCAGTGAAGAACATTAAACTGACTGAGATTTCAACCTCAGTCTCTATTCCTTCTCCTCTCACTCCTGCCCAGCCATCTAGGTTTTCCTGCTGTTTCTCCCATGACAGGCAAGGCACACTCCAGCCTGGCCTCAGGGCCTTTGCACTTCCCATTCCCTCACCCAGATGGACCTTGCTTCCCTAGGTCTTCATGGGCCTCACTCCTTCATGTCGTCTATGTCTCTGCATAAAGGCTGCCTTGCTAGGACGTGTCCTCTGACCACTCTGTATATAATGACACTCCTTTTCCATTACCACCTATCTCTTACTCCTGATTTTTCTTCAGAGCACTTATCACCACCCTTGACATTTCATCATATATTTATTTGCTAACCTGTTGTTCATCTGTCTCTTCCACTAGAATGCAAATTAACCTCCAATTAACCTCCATGGTGGCAGAGATTTTTATCTGACATGTCATGGTTATATTCCTACTGCCCAGGAAAAGAAAAGCAGAGAAAAGAAAAGAAAAGAAAGAAGAGAAAAGAAAGGAAAAAAAAGAAAAGAAAAGAAAAGAAAAGAAAGGAATAAGAAGAAAAGAAAAGAAAAGAGAAAAGAAAGGAAAAGAAAAGAAAGAAGAGAAAAGAAAAGAAAAGAGAGAAAAGAAAGGAAAAAAGAGAAAAGAAAAGAAAGAAGAGAAAGGGAAGGAAAAGAAAAGAAAAGAAAAGAAAAAAGAAAAGAAAAGAAAAGAAAGAAGAGAAAAGAAAGGAAAAAAAAAAGAAAAAAGAAAAGAAAAAGAAAGTACTTGGTACATAGAGGCTCTTGACAAACATTTGTTGAATGAATTAACTAATTAATTGTCTGCTAGCTGTATGAATGAAAGTTGATATATTTAAGTTTATGCAAGGAAAAATTAGGTTATGTTTACTGGAATTTGTACCTGGCTCATCTATGCTTAGTGCTAGGAGAGACTGATTTTTTTATTTAAGAGTCTTGCTGTGTGTAAGATTCTATAATCTTCCCTGTGTTTGTTTAAAAATTTCTGTAATACTGTGATTCTCTGTGTCTGCGTCAAGGATCCTGGAAATCCTGGCCTTGGTGGCTCTGGACAGCTTACCCTGAAATACAAAGCCAGATCTTAATGACTCCAAGATGGACAGGATAAGCTGAGGGCACCCGGCCTGATTTCACACAGCAGCTCCAGCTTGGAGGGATAATTGGAAAGATTATCACCAGGAAATTGTTTACAGGCCAAGCGAGCTCCAGACATAGCCATCACCACCCCCAGCTCCTGCCTGGTTTTTATTTCACGTAAGTGGTTTTCTGAGCACAGTAAAGGGTAGAACCCTGCCTAGTTTGGTGGGTCTATGTAGCCCCAGGGACAAAAGGGGGCACCCGCAGAGGTCAAGGGTATCCAGGGCATCATGGGAGGAGAAAAGGGGCTGGGACCTTGGGCGTCCTGTGAAGCAGTTGGATGCTTCTGGAACAGGGTCAGCACACCCACATGCCCACAGGGACCAGGCAGGTACCCGAACAAACAAACATGGCCAGATGGGGGCCTAGGCAGATAGGGCCTCCATATTCCCTCAGAAAAGAGCAGCTCTGACCCGTTTTTGCCAAACAAGGATGCTAGCGTAGCCAGAGTTTCTGATTTCTCATTAAAAGCCAGAAATCCCAATTTGTATTGGAAATCTCCTAATTTTAAATGTTGGCCACAGAACCAAAAAATTTTAAAGCCCTATTTTCTAGTTAATATTTCCACGTAACAAACCACTCCAAATGTAGTGACGTCGAGCAACCATTTTATTATGTCCCTGGATTCTCTGTGTCAGAAGTCTGAACAGGGCACGGTGGGGATAGCTTGACCCTGCTCCACGGTGTCCGGGCTTCAGCTGGGAAGACTCACATGGCTAGGCTAGAATCATCTGGAGTTTTCTCCGCTCACGTATCTGGTGCTTGGGCTGGGATGATTCAGAGGCTGGGCTCAGCTGGGATTGTCCACTGGTGCGCCCACACATGGCCTCTCCATGTGGCCTGGGCTTCTCACATCATGTGGCTGGTTCCAAGACAAAGGATCTAGAGAGCGAGCACTGCGGGAGAACCAGGCAGGAGGGATCTGGCTTCTAGTCCCACGGTGTCACCTCCACCATACTTGACTGGTCGAAGAAGTCACAGGCCTACCCACATGCAAGGGACAGGATACAGAGACCCCTCCCCCCCCCCAGGTGGGAGGAGAGTCAAAGAGTCTGCGGCCATTTATAAAAACACCATGCACTGTATGGCCATGCCAGATGGGTCTGCAGGCTGGATTTGACCAGAATGTTGCCAGCAGCGTCTTCAAAAGGCAGAAGGGGACAAAGATCCAGCTCACACAGTAAAGTGAAGCCTGGAAGTGACATCCTCGGGGCACATCCTACGGGTGTGGAGCCAAGAGCAGAGGGGTGTCTACCTGGGTGGGCTTTCCCTGGAACACACAGTCTCGCGGGACCTCGGGTCTGGGTCCCAAGCCATGCCATCACAGAGCCTGCTCATGGCCATCCTTTCCCTTGTCCCTTGACTCAGGCCAATCCCAAGCCACACCGTGACCCAGAACCCATCCTCAGCATGGCTGAGGCACCCACTTCCTCACTGACCCAAAGCCTCAACCATTTTCCCTTCCTCTTCCGCTCTGGAAGGTCTTTAAGTCACTGGACGTAGAAGGCTGATCCTACTTTTTTCCTAGGCAATACAACAGAAGTGCCTCTGGTGGGCCCAAGTGCTCCGAAGGGGGAAATATCTTCCTTTCCGATCACCCTCTGGAAGGTGATGCCCTGGGGACAGCACAGAAATGGGTGTTCGATGGAGGCCCAAGCATGGACTGTTGGCCAAGCATTGTTCTCTTGGCCTCTTTCCATCCATTCTCTTCATGTAATACTTACAATGACCTTGCTAAGCAATGGTTCCCATTTAGGAGGTGAACAAACTGAGTTTCACAGAAAGTATGTAAGTTGCTCAGAGTTACCCAGGCAGGTGGGTGGGTTCACACCAGGTGGAGCCATGGGGTTGACGCCGAAGCCAAGGTGTGTGGTGCAAGAGAAGACCAGCCTGCTTAGAGTGGAGGAGGTGAGTTAGAGAGGAAGGGGGTAGGCCAGCCAGGGCCAGACTAGAAGAGCCTTGTGAGCCCCGCAAAGCTTGATGGGTCGGACAGCCGGGAGCTCATTCAAGGTTCCTGAGTCGAGGGGTGACTATACTAATTAAGGCCAGTGATGATGAATGCAATTCCTTACCGTGTTTCATTTTACAGGTCCTCTTTTCCATACGTTTCCTCATTTGATTCCCACCCATGTGGTTACATTCTCCGTTTACCAAATAAGCAAAGTAAGGGGCATCTGGGTGGCTCAGTCGGTTAAGCATCCGACTTTGGCTCAGGTCATGATCTCGCAGTTCGTAAGTTCCAGCCCCGCGTCAGGCTCTGTGCTGACAGCGCAGAGCCCGCTTTGGATTCTGTGGCTCCCTCTCCTTCTGCCCCTCCTCTGCTCACACTCTGTTTCTCTCCGTGTGTCTCAAAAATAAATAAACATTAAAAAGAAAAAAAAAAAAAAAAGCAAAGTAAGTCTCTGCAATTACAATACGGCCAAAAGTTCTAGCGGCAAAACCAGAGCTGGAATGCAGGCCTCCTGACTTCCGCATCCTAGTCAGTGGGAGAGTGGACAGCTGCCTTTCTGGCCCCCTGGCTTCCCCTCCCCTTATCCCATCTTTTCCTTGTGGGATCTTTCCCTCTCACCTCTGACTCCAAGAGATTCTCTTCCAGCGGGCTGTCAGTTACAGGGTCCCATAGGAGATGAGTGTAAGGCCAGGCTGGCCAATTGGAGTACTTCTCAGGGGTTAACACGGATGCTGGCGGAAAGACAGTCTCCGTGTTTTCTCTCAAGTTGTCGGCGGTGGGGATCATCGTGTGAGCCTGGAACCCCTGGCAACCGGCTTACTGGCATCTGGGGAATCCCTACTTGAGAATGAAGCCAGCAGAGAGGACAGCTGGGCTGAGAGGCAGAGGGAGGGAGGTGGCTCCTGTGGCACCCGCACGAGTCCCCCAGATCCAGCGGTGTCTCACCTCCCGATTGTGAGAGCCACTCTGGCCTGCTTTCCGGTCACTTGCACCCAAAGCAGCCCTGACACGCAAATGTAGGGGTAAGACAGACTCGGGTCCTCTCTCAACAAGTTTCTCTCCTGTAAAATGGGAATGCTCAAAATGCCAAATCTGTAGAGTCTCTGGAGAGTTCTATATACCTCATCAATTACGAGGGAACAAAAAAGGAAAAGAAAAGAAAAAGAGACGGGAGTGTAAGGGAAAGTTGTGATGGGAAAGAATAAAAAGTACTGCCGTCCGCAAATGCCAGAATTATACTCAGAGGAATTTCAAACTCCGGACATAATATTAGAACGCTTAAAAGAGTTCAGTGACGTTGCTGGGTAGATGGTCAAGATTCCCAAATCAATAGCGTTTCCATATACCATCAGTGACAAATTTTATAATACATATTTTTAAAAAAGATTTCATCCGGGGGCGCCTGGGTGGCGCAGTCGGTTAAGCGTCCGACTTCAGCCAGGTCACGATCTCGCGGTCCGTGAGTTCGAGCCCCGCGTCAGGCTCTGGGCTGATGGCTCAGAGCCTGGAGCCTGTTTCCGATTCTGTGTCTCCCTCTCTCTCTGCCCCTCCCCCGTTCATGCTCTGTCTCTCTCTGTCCCAAATATAAATAAACGTTGAAAAAAAAAAGAAAAAGATTTCATCCGTTCTAGCTGCAAAATCTGTAAGATTGCCGGAATAAATCTGCCAGGAGATGTACAAAAACTCTATGAAGAAATTTTTAAGTATGTAGTGAAGGACGTACATGATGACCTACATAAGTGGTGAAATATACCAAGTTCACAGATGGGAAGGCTCAGCCTGGCAAGTCTTTCCCCAATTTAATTTATAAATGTGGCACAATTTTAGTTAAAATCCCAACAGGGTTTTTCACTGAACTCGACAATTTGGTGCTAAAATCCATGTTGGAGAGAACAAACGATCGGAAATACTAAGCTTTTAAAAAAGAAAGACTCATCCTACAAGACATCAAGATGCATTCACTCTAAGGTAATAGTGATGAAACCATGAAACACCAAATATAGATTCATTGAATGTGTTTCCAGATTAGCTAACAATCCAAATCAGGCAGTGTTTTAATTGTTTTTTTTAAACGTTTATTTATTTTTGAGACAGAGAGAGACAGAGCATGAATGGGGAGGGTCAGAGAGAGGGAGACACAGAATCTGAAACAGGCTCCAGGCTCTGAGCTGTCAGCACAGAGCCCGACGCGGGGCTTGAACTCACGGACTGCGAGATCGTGACCTGAGCCGAAGTTGGATGCTTAACCGACTGAGCCACCCAGGCGCCCCCAGGCAGTGTTTTAAAACCGGAGGCTGCTTCCATGATGACAGAGTGGACACTTTTTTGTTCCCAAAGATCTTGCTCCTTGCAACACAATTATACTTCTGTGCCATTGACATCAGGCCTACCCATGTGACCTACTTGGGCCAATAAGACGTGACCTTGAATGACGTAATGCCCCTCCTGCGTAGAAGCTTTAAAAGCCATCACCGTTCCTCAAAAAGTTAAAAATAGAACTGCCCTGAAGCACTGGGCTTGCCTTGGCTCAGTCAGTTAAGTGTCTGACTCTTGATTTTGGCTCAGGTCATGATTTCACGGTTCGTGAGTTCAAGCCCTGCATTGGGCTCTGTGCTGACAGTATGGAGCCTGCTTGGGATTCTCTCTCTCTCTCTCTCTCTCTCTCAATCTCTCTCAAAATAAATAAACATAAAAAAAAAGAACTACACAATAGCCAAATTATGGAAACAGTCCAAGAGCCCATCAAACCGATGAATGGATAAAGAAGATGCGTTGTATGTATGTATATATACATACATATAAAACATACAATGGAATGTTATTCAGCCGTTAAAAAGAATGAAATCTTGCCATTTGCAATGACATGGATAGGACTAGAGAGTATTATGCTAAGTGACATAAGTCGGTCAGAGAAAGACAAATACCATATGATTTCACTCATAGGTATAATTTAAGAAACAAAACAAATGAACAAAGCGGGGGAAAGAGAGAGAGAAGCAATCCGAGAAACAGCCTCTTAACTATAGAGAACACACTGATGGTTACGGGGAGTTGGGGGGGGGATGATGGGGGTTAAGGAGTGCTCTTGGGGGCCGGGGGAGACATAGACATTTGTTGCTGTAAGCCAGGGAGATTTGAGGTTTGTTTGTGACCTCAGCGTAATTTAGGAAAGCTGACTAACACAGAAATATAACCTAACAGATCAATAAAATGCTGCAGGTTTTATACTTCATCAGAGTAGAAATGGCAAATTATTGTAATTAGTACACCGATGCTTTACAGTGGTTTCTCATCGTTCTGAACAGGAGCATTCCTCAAAATATTTCCAAGGATTTATATATTTTTAAAAGCGTTTTTAAAACCAAGTTTGGGGAAATGCCGCGGGCCTTCGCAGATGAGATCCATCCTTCATATTAGTGTATTAAAGACTGCAAAATCCTGCAGGAAAGAAAACTTTACCAACTCAGTGTTTCCCCAGGTCATTTGGTGATAGACCCCGTAACCTGACTGGTAACATATCCTGAGGGTTTGGGATACAGGTGTTTCTCAAAATGATTTTCTCTCTTTGCTGTTATATATTTAACACTAGGTGATGTACATGCATTTTTATCACTTACATCTCTCAACCTCTGTGAGAGAGGCGTCATTAGGCCCATTTTGCAGCTGACAAAATGAAGGCTCCGAGAGGTCGAGAGGTCGTTTGACTTGCTCAGAGAAAACACAGCAAAAATAACAGGGAGGTCCGGGGCTGGAATTCAAGTCTGGCAACAAAGACTGAGCTCTCAACCCACTTGATTTCCTCATGCCTCCAAAATCACCTCCTGGCTTCTGAGGCTAAAGGCGAAGGGTCTTTATCAGTTGATATGTTAATTTATTACTCTTCATTTTACTCCTGGCCACACCTCCTCATGCTCTATGTACCTCCTTCCTGACTATTCCTTTCTCTCTCAGGGCCTTCCTTTCTGCTATCATCCTTACACATCTTCATCCTTAAGCTTTCTTTAAGGTTTAGTTCATGACCCCCCCTCCAAGAAGCCTTCCTTGACTACTTGTCTCCACAGTGAACTCTCTTTGACTTTACACCAATAGGTAGGGAGGCAGGACATTTCCCTGGGATGCAACTTCTCAGCCACCGCCTTAGACCTACTAAATCAAAAACTCTGGGGATAGGACCCCATCATCTGGGTCTTAACAAGCCTTCCCGGTAAGATTGCGGAAGCCCTTCAAAGTCAGAGAACCACCGGTCCAAAGCCAACCATGTTGGGTTTTGGTTTTTTTCCTTCTGACAAACAATTAGCTTAGGAAAAGACACTGAACAAAATTCTGGACAGAGATGTGAGGCAAAGCTGTAGGGACAGGGTTTCTGGGAACTACCCTCATCCTTAATAAGAAACATAGGATGAAAGGTTGTACCCATTAAGATGCTTTTGGTTTCAAGCAGCTAACAGGGGCTTAAATAAAAGGGGTTTTATTTCATTTCTTTAATTTATTTCAAAAACTCTGGAGGTAAGCAGTGACTAGCGTTGGTTGGATGACTCAGTAATGTGTGTTAGCCTCTTGGCCTTTCCCTCTGATCACAGGAAGGCTGCCACAGTTCAGGTGTCACATCATGTTCCAGGCAGGAGGAAGAAACGGGGAAGACTGTCGAAGCAATGTATGTCCCTCTTATTGGGAAAGTGGAGGCTTCAGTCTATGTCTCATTGGCTAGAACTGGTCACATGGGTGTCTCTAGCAGCAAGGGAGGCTGGGAAAGTAGGTGTTTGGCTTTTCCAAGCTCTATAATGAAGGCGCCAAGAAGGGTTGGGGACGAGCAAATCCACATTCTCGCTGAGTTGACTTCTAGCTACCAGAAGCTGAAAAGCTTCCTGACAGGAAGCATCACCAGCTCCTTCCTCAGTAGTTGGGAGGGATTCGTGAAACGGCTGGGGAGTCAGACCCGGGTGGGCTCGCAAACTAAATTTGGTATGGGTTTTCTCCAACATGTCTTTCCCCGTCTCTTATCTTACTGTCTTCTTGCTTTTTATAGAATCATTCCTCCTGGAACATCAGAGGGAGAGGCCTTTAGATTTCCAAAAGATGGGAAAAAATAGAGCAGTTCAGGTTTTGAGAGGGAGACTGTTCTGTCCGTTCCAGGCTGTCATTTCCGTGCTGTGTGACCTTGAGCGGGTGCCTTCACCTCTCTGAGCCTCCATTTCTCCATCTGTGAAATGGAGCTCACGAGAGCCCTTACCTACCTCTGGGCAGGTTATAAGGATGAAATGAGATCAACTACATAAAGCCACAAGCTCAGAGTCAGGTAGGTGCTTAGTGAGTTGGTACCTATCATTGTCATTATCAATTATTCTAGCCCACGCCTGTTGTGGAGTTGGGAAGATTGCTGTTCAGGCCTCAGGGCATGGAAAATCAGTGGGCAGTCTCCTTACTACTCCTCCTTAACACAAAATGCCAAACTAAATTCTCATTAGCATGTCAGTCATTTGCATGTAAATGAGCGTCCTAGAAGCCAGGAAGTGATACCCTTGAGGTTAGGGGATAAATGCCTCCCCACCCCCTTTTATCAGCAGCTCAAGCCCCGTGGGGGAGGGGCAGTCAGTGGCTGTTCTCCCTTTCAGGACGGAGGTGGCCAGCATTCCGAGCTGCCCTCCGCACTTCCTGACATTTGTGGTTTAATCAAGCCCATTAATCCCTCCCAGTTTCAAAGCCCGGCACAGGAACCACAAACTCCCACAGCCTCTGACGGGAATCGTGTGGCTAAAGCCAAGGGGAACTCTTTGAAAGGTAATTAGCGTCCTTTGAATCCAGGGCCCTTTGATTTTGCTTCCTGGCTTTAAACGGTCACACAAGGCGCCGCCAGTGGCCCGGAGGGGATGCTTGCAGACACGGCCGAGGGTAGCTGAGTTGTTGAGTTGTACCACGAGCCATTCCCTCATTCACTCACTGGCTGCACAGTGTTCACTGATCGTTCATTCATTCAATGGGTCATGTACTAGTGTTTCTGCAACAGACCCCAAGCTACGCCCCAGGGCTATGCGCTTATTGTTTAGTGGGAGAGGCAGACAGGAAATCAGTCTGCCTTTATTTAAATAAGCAGATACAAAGAATCACCTTTGAGAATGAAGTGCCAAGCACTAAATAAGCTGGGTGTCCATGCAGAGACGAGCGGGGGGGGGGGGGGGGGGGGGGGGGGGCAGGCGGGGGGAGGGGGGAGCATCTTCACGATGGGTAGTTGGGGAAAGCCATGCTGGGGAGAGAGCACCCTGACCCCTAAAGCCAGTTCTGTAACACGCAGCTGCTGTGTCTAATGTAGGGATAGAGGTGCGTGCTGGTTGCCGTGACAACCCACGGGCCATGATCAGCTCTGTCGGAGGAAAGTTAAAGAAAGCTTTCCTATGGAAAGAAGTCAACACAGGCTAGGTAGTGCTGTTGTAACAACTCCGGAGACCTGAATCGCGAGGCGGATGTTTGGCTCAACACATCTAAGAGTGCCGTGGGATGTGGCTCTGTGCACACCATCATCCTCGCTCCGGGGGCTAGTGGCTGTGGCAGAGGGAAGAGACAATTCTGGAAAGTCTTGACACTGCGGGTAAATGCTCCAGCTGGAAAAGACACGTGTCGTGTGTACCCACAACTCATCGACCGGAACTTGTCACGTGGCTCCGACCCAATCACAAGGGGGCCAAGAAGTACCATCCCACGTCGTGTCCAAGAGCACCAGACAGGTCTGGTGAACAGTGTTAGGGACAACCTCAGTGGATGACTGTGGACTAAACCTTGCAGCAGAGAGAAGCAGGACCTGAGAACTGCAGACAGAGGAAACAGAATGTGCAAAGGCACTGGGGGCCTAAAATAGCCTGGAGTGTTCGGGTAGCTGGAGTGCTGGCAGGGCTGGAGATAGAGCTGGAAAGGTAGTCACAAACCCCTATGTGATAGGTATTGTTATTTTCTCCATTTTTGAGATGAGAAAATTGAGAACACAAAGGGTGAATGGTGGGGCTGATATGCAAAACCATCTGGTCTGATTCCAGTGTCTGAACTCTTTCTTTGTCTCTATGCCATACTGTCTTTAAGGTAGGTGGTGTCAGATTGTAAAAGATCTTCAATGCCAAGCTAAGGAAACTGGCCTCCACAGGCCAGGCAGTTAAAGTTTACAAGCTGTGGTGATTATAGTTGTTAAAAATACATATACATTGGGGCGCCTGGGTGGCTCAGTCGGTTGAGCGTCTGACTTCGGCTTAGGTCACGATCTCGCGGTCCGTGAGTTCGAGCCCCGCGTCGGGCTCTGGGCTGATGGCTCAGAGCCTGGAGCCTACTTCGATTCTGTGTCACCCTCTCTCTCTGCCCCTCCCCCGCTCATGCTCTGCCTCTCGCTGTCAAAAACAAATAAACAGTAAAAAAATTTTTTAAAAATACATATACGTTATGTGCATGTTAAATACACAGAAAAATTCTTCTCTCCTAATAGAAAAACGTGGTACCCCTAATGTTTCTTAAACTGGGAGGCCCTCTTCGTGTATCTGTTCTTTGCCCTCTTTTAATGTAGGTGAAATGGCGGTGAAGTGTTTCTGTGAGGAAACAGGCCAAGGATTATAATAAGTGATCACTACACTCCAGCATCTCTGTCAGGGATCGATAAAGAATGGTGGGGAATGTGGTAAACTAGAAAGACTCTTGTCGCATGCAAAGAGGGCAGCTGCTGTTCTCACCATCCTCTTGTTCTATGTGGGAGGGAGGGTTAATTTAGAGATTTTAGGTGTTTTGTGAAATCTCCAAATTTAAAAAATATTAACAGAAAGCATGGTGCAATCCTAAGAAAATACGTTTATAGAGTTGCCTGGGTGGCTCTGTCAGTTAAGCATCAGACTCTTGATTTCAGCTCAGGGCGTGATATCACGGTTTGTGGGATAGAGCCCATATTGGGCTCTGTACTCATGGCACAGAGCCTGCTTGGGATCCTCTCTCTCTCTCTCTCAAAAAAATTAACAAACAACTCTCTCTCAAAAAAAATAAACTTAAAAAAAAAAATAAACTTACAAAAAAAAAAAGAAAATGCATTTATTTTGAGCGACCTAGAAGCCTGGAAGTGATACCCTTGAGGTTAGGGGGATAAATGCCTCCCCACCCCCTTTTATCAGCAGCTCATCAATATAGATCAATATGCTCATGAAAGCATGAGTTTGTATCTTTCACATGGTATCCAGGCTCCAAGATGGCCCCAGTGATCCCACTTCCTGGTATTTATTCTCTTGTTCCTCCTTCCCTACATTGAACCAGGGCTGGCCCGTGTGATCAGCAGAATATGGCAGAAGTCACAGTGTGTGACTTCTGAATCTAGCTCACAAAGGCATTGAGATTCCACCGTGTTCTCTTGAATCTCTCACTTTGGCGACAGCAGCCACCATGCCATGAGAACACTCAAACTATCCTGTGTTGCCCATGTAAAGCAGAATTGAGTCCCCCAGCATTGGACAGCATAGAACAGCATCAGCATGAGCGAACCTTCTTGGATGAGAGTCCTTCAGCCCCAGTCAAGCCTTCAGGTGAGTGGAGCTCCAAGCCAATACCTAACTGGATCCTCCGAAAAAACCCTGAACCAGAACCACATGGCTGAGCTGCATCCAGATCCTTTACCCATAGAAACCATGAGAACCATGAGAGATGATAAATGATTACTGTTAATCCAGGGGTCGACAAACTTTTCCTGTAAAGAGCCAGATAGTAAATGTTTTAGTCTGTGTGGCCCATACAGTCTCTATTAAAACTATTCAGGGGCGCCTGGGTGGCTCAGTCTCGGTTAAGCGTCCGCCTTCCGCTCGGGTCATGATCTCGCAGTTCACGAGTTCGAGCCCCTTACCGGGCTCTGGGCTGACAGCTGGGAGCCTGGAGCCTGCTTCAGATTTCTGTGTCCCCCTCTCCTTCTGGCCCTCCCCCCACTTGTGCCCTGTCTCTCTCTCCCTCTCAAAAATAAATAAAACATTAAAAAAAAAAAAAAAAACTATTCAACTCTGCCAAAGCAGCCATAGACCATACATAAATGAATGGGCATGGCTGTGTTCCAATAAAACTTTATTTACCAAAATAAGCAGTGAGCCAAATTTGGCCTGAGGACTATAGTTTGCAAATCTCTATTCTAAGCTACCTTGTTTCGTGGTTCGTGGTGCTGCAATATGTAATTAACCCACTCCTTGAATCTGTGGCGTACCTGAATACCCTCACATCTCAGGCAAAGCACTGTCAGTGATTTGGAGGCTGGATTAGAAGCTGCTGGCATTGCGGGGGGGGGGGGGGGGGGGGGGCAGTGGTCCAGGAAGAGATGATGATCTCGGTCTTGGGCGAGAAGATGTAGGGACCCAGGTGATAACATAGATGTCTTTTGTTCTTCCTGCCAATCAACCTCACAAGAGAGATGTTTAAAGCCATAATTAGACCATGTCCTTTCATTCTCCCTGCACTCGTGCAGATCCTGAACTATCTCCATAACAAGCAAATGGGACGGATAAAAGGGAAGCCCTCCCCCTCCCCAGTTCTGTGAAAAGTACACCGAGCCAGCACAGGGCAAGCTCCCAAGCTGGTGCCGATGCCAACTGAGCCACGAGGCCAGAATAAAGAAGCTGACTGTGGGACATTAGGAACACTACCTGTCACCCGGTCTCCCTGCCCTTTCCACGTGCCCTCTGCACCCTGTTCCTCCCAGCCCCTCTGAGGACCCAGTTGCCACCCTGCTGGGTTGTAAGGTTGCAGCTGGGCCAGGCACTGCCTGGGAGAGACCTGACCTGAGGGGGCGGGGGGGGTGGGTGGTGGGTTTGCGGGGGTGGGGGGATGTACAGCAGCAAGGAGCAAGATGTGAGTTGCTCAGGAGCTGGTGCAGGTGTGGGGAGGGGTGGGGTGTGGAGGGGGACGGGGGAGACCAAGGCTCGAAAAATAAAGAGAGGAAAGAGGGAAGGGGAGGGAAGAGAGGATCAAATCTAAGAGAGGCTGGATACGGAGTTTCAACAATGTCATCAGACTCTGTCCTCTCTTGAACCTTCCGCGAGGATCCC